>NC_035446.2:45940702-46249065 GCF_002127325.2 Helianthus annuus | reverse complement strand
GAAACTATTTTTGAATCCATGGTTGTGAAACAATTATTCTGTTACAACACTCCCCGACGTTTCCGCCACGGTTTGTTGTCCTACGTGGTCGGGGTGTGACAAGTATACCACAGCTGATATCTGTCAGGGGTTAGATGCGAGGGCCGTGAGAGCTCAGGTCGATACTTCCATATACGCAGAGAGATGACGGCTTCGACTTTTCGGTGTGTCCCCTTTAGAGGATCTTTTAATTTTCAACAGCAGCGACTATCAATTTTATTGTTTCATCAGCATGCTGAGGGCGAAGCTATGTTTCAAGCTTTTGCAGAAAGCATTATCCGGGGACTAGGTCAGTACTTCCATACAGCAGAAGTCCCGGGATAATACCCCAGATATCACTGAGCATAAAGACCTAGTATCTCAGAATAAGGGACCTTTCAAACAAGATTTCAGGGGTTACCTATATATCCAAGTTTGTGTTAACCCACAGAACAAGCAAGTTTGAATTTTTAGGTTTATATCTCGTCACAATCTACTAAATGTGTAAAAACCTACTGGCATATCCGCAGTGAGATTGTTTATCACATTTTAACTTTCCAAATCTTTAGCATGTTGTGATAGTCCACTGATGTACTATCATTTCCTCTTTTTCACAACAAACTCATTTTTTGGTTTTATCATGTTTTTGGCTTTTTCGAATTTTCTAATGTTTTTGGATTTTCTGAAATTTTCTACTCCCCCTAAAATGCAAACACATTAACGAAAATATGAAAACAAACTGTACAGAAACATGACAACCAATATCAAATCGCCTTAATTCGCCATTCGCTTGGCATAAACAATCAGAACTTCCCCTATCAACAAACTATTTTCTTATTTAGATTTCAAAACACTTAAGTTTGTTTTAATCAAAATGATTTTTTCGGAAAATAAGTTTGTTTTTACCACTTGTAGTGACACTTGTAAGTGAGGGGTATGGTTCATCAAACACTTGTAGTAGATCAAGTACAAATTAATGTCCCTGATTTACCATTTGCAAGTATGCACCCTCTGTACCAATTGTAAAAACACAAATACCTGTATCATGTGTAGGAATCAACATCTACAAACGACATTTTACCAATCAAAGATGCCGATTCCTGCTTCTCAGTTACCAACCTGGAAGCTCCGGCGTAGTTCTTCAACCTGTAAAATTTAAACTCATTTAAAATCCTTCAAGCAATCTATTCAAAACTAGAATAATGTCGATTCCTGATCCACGATATAAACTTGGGATCTCCGGCGTAGTTCTTCAACCTGTAAAATTTAAACTCATTTAAAATCCTTCAAACAATCTATTCAAAACTAGAATGATGCCGATTCCTGATCCACGATATAAACTTGGGATCTCCGGCGTAGTCCTTCGACTATCATGGAAAGCAGACTTCCATCCAAGTTTTTTCAGACTTGATGGCTTTCAATTCTTGCGCAGTGGGGTTGTATGTTGCCTTTTTAGTCGCATAAAAATCTTTAACCCCCTTTGCTTTCCCATTCAACATTTTCCCAAAAATTTTCTTTACACTTCCATTAAACGTTTTTTCGACATCAAATTCATTTTTCTCATTGTAAAATTGATTCGAGATTTCAACATTCCAACTTTCTTTTTAACTTCTTCAAATTTCAGTGATGGAAAATCATCATCATTCACTGAAATTTTCTCCTCAACCTGTGGCTCTTCTGGCTTTATGGAACCAGATTCATCGCCGACATTCACATCAACTTTCTTAACAACCCACATTTGGTTGTCTTTTCCTTTCTTTTCATACAAATTTCTCTTCGAACATTCACCAAACTCATACGTTGAGTTTTCAAAAATTTTAAGTCTATTGGTTGGTGGTTCAACATCAACAACTTTTTCTTTCATTTTCTTAGAAACTCCTTGTTTTGTTTTTGCATTCTTTAAACAATTCCATGCAATGTGACCAGTTTCATTGCACTTGTAACAGGTTCTAGTCTCTCTTTGATAAAACACTTCAGTTCCATTCTTCTTCCTTTCAGCAAGAAACTCTTGATTTGACTGTCTCCAGAATGGTTTCTTCTGTTCCTCATCTAAGCTTCCACCTGACACAAATTTTGTTTTTGTTTTAGAATTTTTATCATTTTTATAATTTTCTGGTGGAACAAATCCTAAACCTTTCTTTTTTGTAGCTACCATTTTGGTTAGGTTTCTTTTGAAAACCAGAACCAGAATTGTAACCTTTTTTCTTGTTTAATCGTTGTTGAACTCTTGAAGTATATTTTTTAGATTTTTCAAAATTTTTCAAAACTTTCAATTTAGGAATATTAATCTCTATAAGTTTGAAAGTTTTTGTTAATCAATTCCGTTTTAATACACATTATTGGGAACTCTTTGTTGTAATATAATTTGTCAGAACCATTCAAAGTATAAACTACTTCGAATGTTTCATCATTCAAATTTTCTTTTGACAACAAAAATTCTTTACTATAAGACCGTTTAACCGATGAATTTTCCCTGTTGACTGACGAATTTGACTTTCCAGACTCAGACTTTGACTCACCCTCATCAGTATCCAACACCTGATCGACCACCTTTTTGATTAACTCACTCGTGATCAGTATCGGACGAGGTAAACGTGACATCAATGTTATCTGGTAAAACTTCCGTTGCGTCGGTTTTTAGCTTTATATTGACTGCTTTTTCCAATTGCTCCTCATTTGGTTTTCTAGGAGAATACCCTTCCCAAATTGGAGGTGGACACTTGTTATAGCTAATAGTCGGTTTCTTACCACAATATTTCTTCTTCTTCGGCTTCTCGTCTTGAAAAGCTTCCATTCCTACAACAGTTGGGTAAATACGATCAATGAGATAATCAGAACTAGAATAGCTTCGCAGTAAACGTCTAATCCTCTCATTCTCGATTTTCTCTGTCTCCAACTCTTGCTTCCATTTAGCACTTTCTTCGATGTAAAAATTTATGGCTTTTTGCTTTGACATCATGACTGCATTCATCATCGTCAGTGCTTGTTCTCTCTCTGAGTTTGTCTTTTGGAGACCAGTTACTGTTTTGTTCAAGACATCATAAGATTCTTTCACATAGTTGAGGTTGAACAATAACTGCTCCTTCTTCTTCTCATACTCAGCAATGATGTCGTCTTTTGCTACACATTCCTTGCAACCTTCCAAACATTTCATGCAACGCTTGACGACTTCAACAATCTTCTCAACCTCGATTGTTTTCACCACTTCTATCACTTTTTCTTCTTCTTTCACTTTCTCAGCTTCAATTACTTTCTCATCTTCAGCAATCTTCTCAGCAACACTTTCAACATTCTGAATATCGTCTTCAGATTTCTTTTGTTGTTCTTTAGCAGCTCTTTTCTCCTTCAGTTTCTCCAAGCTTTCTGCAAAATAGAAATGAAAACTTTCTGGAGAAAGATGAGATTTTGCAATATTGATATGTTTTTCTTCCTCATCATCACTGCTACTAACAACTGGTGACTGATCAAACTGTACAGACTTTTCAGAATCAGTGTTCAACAAACTAGAATCAGATGGTGTTTGATCAAATATAACTTCTTTTTCAGAACTAGCAACATTTTGAACACTCTCATCTGAACTCTCTAAACTTTCATCAACACTTTCTGAAAGTTCATCAGAAGTAACAGACTTTTCATCCTCACTCTTCACATTTACTCCAATAGACTTCATCCAGGTAGCAAACATGTCTGGCTCTCTGACAATCTTGGCAATGAAAGCCTTGAACTCTCCTTTCTCATCAACAAACATATCCCAGCTGAAGCCTTCAGGTAGTTGTTCATCATGTTGATCAACTAAACAAACTTTGCTATCAGGAGATATGTAGTTGATCTAGTTGAAATCCACCAAACATGCTTTCTTAGAATCTTCAAACTTCCTACCATGAGCCGTCTGTGAGTCTTGTGATTGACCAACTTGCTGATAAATGGCTTTCCGGTAGTAATCGTCTTTACCGAACGGATTCTGAGCTCCACTAGCTTCTCTACCCTTGCACTCCCGTTTGAAATGGCCTTTCTCCCTGCAACGAAAACAAGTAACTTTAGATTTATCAAAACCTAAAGTAGATACATGAGCATCAAGAAAGCCATTTCTCCCGGTGATTGTTTTGAACTTTTCAGCACGTCGAAGAACACTTGCAAGACACCATTTGATATCCATGAGTTCCATTTCTTCGGCGTCTATCTGATCGTAATCCTCCTTTGTAAGCATAGGATTTCTGATCCGACCAGCAACAAGACCCTCATAAGATATCAATACAGAACCAAGAAGAGCCATGTGGTCTTTAGCAGTGTCTTCTGAAAAACTTTGACCTTCTGGAAGATTTAGAGCTATGTTGCACTGAATCACATATCCATTTCCTGTCTTTGTGTTTTGTGACTGAAAACTTGAATTTGATTCTTTAGGATTAACACTCGGAAATGATGAGAATCCACTGTTGCTTTTGTTTGATCCCTGATCAGCTTTCTCTGATGAATCTCCAGCACTGAATGCAGTCTGGATTTTCGGACTTCTCTCAGCTTCAGGAACCGGAACACTTCCTTTATAGTACATCTTTACATCTTGTTGACCACTCAGACTGTTCATCCTAGCAATCTTCTGTTGTTCCAGATCCTGACTCTCGATCTTTTCGATAAACTGTGAGATTGTCAGCCCGTCATAAACACCCGTGTTCTTCAATATCATCAAATACGTTCCCCACTCCTTCTGAGGTAACGCATCAGCCAGCTTATCCACCCACTCTTCACGATCTTTGGTAATACTGAGCATTGACATTAATCGCACTAGGTGGCAGTATCGTTCTATCAACTTCTTCGTGTCTTCACCCGGTAGACTGCTGAACAGATCAAACTTTTTCTTTAACAGCGCCTTTTTGCTTTTTATCATATTCTTGCTACCCTCAAACTTAACACGAAGTGCATCCCAAATTGACTTTGCAGTTTTATCATGCTTAAGCAATATGAATATATCTTCTTTGATTGCTTGCTGCAATAAACTAATCATCATCTTCTCGGCTTTGTACATCACCCGTTCTTGATCTGTGAACTCTGAAAGCTCTTTGAGAACCTGCAACTCCGTTCTAGGCAACACATACTTCTTCAGTATACATTCCCCTGATCTGAGATGATTTGCCTGAACCCAGTTCTCGAACCGATCTTTCCACCCGTAATATTCTTCGATACTCATCAATTTCGGGGGTTTTTGGGTGGTTCCCGTCTCGTTCTCTAAGTTCATGGCCTGAGCAATTGCAGCTGGAGCAGACGATGTTGCAAATGCGTTGTAAAACTCGTTATTCATGATGATTTTGCATATATTTCAAGATTAGTGACAAATAAGCGAAACTATTTGAGTGTGCACAATAAGCGAAATCCCAGATAACCAGATAAGCGAAACTTCAAAGTACAAATGAGCGAAACTAGTGTTTGCACCAATAAGCGAAACCTCAACAAGTCCTTTGAAGCGAAACCTCAAATATGTATTTGAGACAAAACCAACAAGCGAAACTCCAAATCTGTCCCTTGAAGTGGAACCTTTCAAGCGAAACCCTGATTACTTTTGGAGCGGGACCTCACTTAAGTTGACACAAAAGCGGAACTATGTGACCTTTGAAGCGAAACTACCAAGTAATTTGAAGCGGAACCTCTGATAATTGACCGAATAAGCGGAACTAAGATGTTCAGATAAGCGAAACTATCAGCTGTCCAAATAAGCGGAACTAAGTACGAAGGTCATTTGGTCCATTTTTAGTCCGTATTTTGGTCTGAAACTTTCTAGGGTTTGTCTATGTTCTTTTGCGCACAGTCTGTGAAATTTTTAGCAAAATCCGACCGGTAAACCTTTCTGAAATGATAAAAGAAGGTGTAGAAGTAAGAAATGATGATGAATTCTAGCTATTCTGTAGAAAACCTCCTCCCAAGCTCTGATACCAATTGTAGGATCGAGAATTCTGACCCGAACGAGTCGTTCAGAGGCGTTCTTCTATGTTTCAGGTGCGGAATAACAAGAAACGTAGGTAGAAATAGCTTGTTCTTCACTTAATCTACTGTTTTATTGATTTGACAATGATTACAGCTCGATCGTCACACCGGCAGCACCTCGGTATGGAATTCGACAAAGTTACAAATGATTTCGCTTCTCAGGTTTTTATAGTGTTGAGGTTCCGCTTATACGTACATGTCCACAGAAGCGGAACCTCATGTGTACGTATAAGCGAAACTACCTAGTACACATAAGCGAAACCTTTACCAATGACCTTATAAGCGAAACCTGCTCACTAAACATGTATAATATCCTATTTTCTCATAAATCGTGCCCTAATCTATACAATGCAATGTTTGACTTGATCCAAGACGAAATCAACAGATGTAGTGCACCAACACTGGCAAATCGTAAATTTTACAACTTAACTGATTTCATGAGTTTTCAAACGAGATAGTCGCTCAAACGAATAGCCGTCCGATCGAATGACCATCCGATCGAACGACTATTCGACCAGGTGACTTATATGTCCAACACATAATCAATTTTGCAAAACATCAAAGAAGGTCAGTTTTAAACGAAGGGCCATCCGACCGAACGATCATCCGTCCGGATGACCATCCGACCGGATGACCTGATAGGTAGAAACACTTCTCATTTTCACAATTGCTACAACGAAAACTTCAAAGTTCAAACAATACATAAACACATCCTTCCGAAACGGATGACCCTCTGACCGAATGGCCATCCGTTCAGATGACCATCCGTCCTGACAATCATCCGATCGGATCACAATCCGTCCCACAACTCATCGACACGCTGTTTTACGCACCGTTCAACTCTTATACTGTCGTACTGCGATCAGGCTAATCTTTCAGCGCTCCCTTCAATCCAAGACTGTGTTTATTCGTTAAATACGATCTGTGAGTATACTCGATCCCTTTTTGCTTAACGCACTTTTGGGTGTTACATACGTTACCTATATCAATTCACATCGATCACACAATGCAAACACTTTTTATATACTAACCGCTTTCGCATGTCATACGTGTTATTCAATGAATGCTTGTATGTTTTCTTTACACAGTGATTGTTGCCTGACACCTTAGCAACGATGGTACTATAGTTTGGACTCAGCACCTGTCGTGGACAGGGGTTGTTAAGGGTATTTCTTCACGTGTCACAGTGGTGATATGTTGTCACACCCTGGCTTTGCGGAAGCGTGGTTTATTTGGTGTGACTTCTTAATACCATAACAACAATCATAACAATGCTATATGATAAAAACATGAGATATTCATCCATTAATAAAGTTTAGAAAAATCCCATTTTCAACAATCACAAAATAAGTTACAAACCTTAACATTGATGGGATTTTAACATGTTTATCAAAGCAATTTCATCCATATGAAATAAAAACGCAGCGGAAATAATGTTTAAAACATGTTACTTTTGTAAGATATAAAACCATTTATATGCAAAATCCCAAAACCCGGATCCATATATGAAGATGCATACTATCAAACATAACCATAGGGTGTTTAGAAAAACTACCTTCTTGGAGTAATGAGAATGAAATGGATGATACTTCAAGAATGGTTGTCCTCAAGAGTAGAAGACCTCAAGCTTGTATACCCCAAGCTTCCAACAAACACCACGGGTTTAGCTAGGATTTCTCACACTTGAATCAAAACCGAAAAGCTCCTTGGAACCCTTCTATGGCCGATTTTGAGAGCAAAATAACACAAGTCTTCCAAGTTCTCTCTTGTCCATTTTGTCATACAAAATACATTTAAAGGAAGTGAGAGAAATTGCCACCCTACATGCCCAATCAAAATCCATGCAATTGCATGTATGTTTATTGGACCAAATTTTCACCCAATCAAGAGCCATCTAAATATGACATCTTGCATGAAATGTTATTGGAGCAAAAATCTTTTGGGATTTCCCATGAGGGGGGGCGGCCCACTTGTATTTTTTATAAAAAAAATTCAAATCTTTCTTTTATAAATTTAAGTCTTGATTAATTTTATAACTTTTATAAAATTATACATCATATGTTTGCAAGACTTTATGTAATCTTTTATAATGTTATTTAACCCATTAAATAACAAAATAAAATATTCTCTCAAAATAAATTATCCATATAATTTATTAGTTTCTCAAGTGTAATTATTTAGAAAACCAATTTCTAAATAGTGTTAATATTTATTTGTTTGATCATATCACAAATAAATAATATAAGTGTTTGTCTAGCTTGTTATTGGGTATGACTCGACTTGGATCATAACGTACTAGCCACATCAATTTAATATGTGTCTTGGGCATACAGAGTCCAACAATCTCCCAGTTGCACAAGATACATAGAAGATTGATGCAAGCAGTAAATGACGCCTAACTACGGTTTACTACCCCCAATACGTATGACTATATTTGCCATTCAATAACATCATCCCTTTCAAGTCCCTTACTTGAACATGATTTAGGTGAATCTATCATTTATCCTTTCGTTACAGATGTCATGTTAAATCCAGAGACATAGAGTGATCACTCTCTGTTGATTTAACTTTATCAGGCCTTAGACATCTTACTCTCAACGAATAAGAGGAACAAATCCCTTCTTGACTACATACGTCTCTCACAACCACCTTGTACCACACCTGAGCTCAGCCTTATGTACTGTCATATTACTGACAGCGAAGAAATAAATCAAGGCATAATATTTGGTGAATATCAAGACCCAATATGTATCTCAGGTCAGAGGATACTATGATATTCGCCTTAACTCAATATTTACTTATGATCAATCACAAATGATTCCATGCAGTAATATTTGAGAGCGAGTCAGTCCAATATTCGTATCCCACAAATATCTATGAACTTTGGCAGCAACACTTTGCTCTATATTCATTCTAAATGAATATCCACCAATCCAAGTTCATAATAGTCTTACATTCATATTTGTTCCCACAATTATGATCGACTATGGACATTTAGAATAATTAAGTTATTCACGGATTTAAACATGCTAATATGAAACGTAACTCAAAATACCATAAATGAGTTAAAATAACAATTATTTCAATATCCAAATACAAAATTTGATCAAATCCAATCACTTGAATATCGAAGTCCTAAGGAACATGTGTGACCCTCATGTTTTCCTCTGTCAAGGAGCTTCGTGAGTGGATCCGCAATGTTTTGATCGGTGTGAACTTGGCGGATACATATCTTTCCTTTTTCAACTTCATCCCTTATGTAGTTGAATCTCCGCTCGATATGTCTAGTCTTTTGGTGCGCACGAGGTTCCTTGATTTGAGCAATCGCACCCTCGTTATCACAAAAGATCTCTAGGGGATCTTGAATGGTAGGGACCACCCCTAGGTCGGCTATAAATTTCTTCAGCCATGCAGCTTCCTGGGCTTCCAATGAAGCGGCGATGTATTCTGATTCTGTAGTGGACAATGCTACCACGTCTTGTTTTGAGCTCTTCCAGGAGACTGCTCCTCCATTTAAAATGAAGACATACCCCGATTGCGATCGAGAATCACTTCGATCGGTTTGGAAACTCGCGTCCGTGTAACCCTTTACAACGAGTTCCTCCTCACCAGATCCATATATTAAGAACATATCCTTAGTCCTCCTAAGATATTTCAATATGCTTTTAACAGCCATCCAATGACTGCTACCTGGATTTTGTTGGTATCTACTTGTCATGCTCAAGGCGCATGAGACGTCCGGTCTGGTGCATATCATTGCATACATGATGGATCCTATAGCTGACGCATATGGGATTCTTTTCATTTTCTCTTGCTCATCCTTTGAGCTTGGACATTGAGATGTATTCAAAATTGTCCCCTTTTGAATAGGTACAAAACCTCTCTTAGAGTTCTCCATTTGGAACCTATTCAAGACTTTGTCAATGTATGCATTTTGGTTTAAACCTATCAAGCGCCTTGATCTATCCCTATAGACTTTTATTCCCAGAATGTAGGCTACTTCACCAAGATCCTTAATGGAAAAACAACTTCCAAACCAAGCTTTTACACCTTCCATGGTTGGAATGTCATTCCCAAATAGTAGAATGTCATCGACATACAGTACTAAGAAAGTGATGATGCTCCCACTAGCCTTCTTATACACACAAGCTTCATCGTCGTTCTTGATGAATCCAAAATTCTTAATTTCTTCATCAAAACGGTGATTCCAACTTCTAGATGCTTGTTTCAATCCATAGATTGATTTCTTTAACTTGCATACTTTGTCAGGATGTTTTGGATCGACAAAACCTTCAGGCTAAACCATATAGACATCTTCATCAAGATATCCATTGAGAAATGCCGTTTTGACATCCAATTGCCAGATCTCATAGTCATAATATGCGGCTATGGCAAATAATATCCTGATTGACTTTAGCATCGCCACAGGCGAGAAGGTCTCATCATAATCAATCCCTTGAGCTTGAGTGAAACCTTTTGCTACAAGTCTTGCTTTGTAAGTATCCAAGTTACCATGCATATCAGTTTTCTTCTTGAAAACCCACTTACTTCCAACTACTTTAGAGTTAAGTGGTGGCACAACCAATTCCCAAACTTGGTTGTCATACATGGATTGCATCTCTATGTTCATAGCTTCAAGCCATTTGTCGCAATCGGATTTTGACATTGCATCAGGGTATGTGGTTGGTTCATCTGAATCTACCACGTAGCATCCATCCATGAAAAATCCATATCTTTCAGGTGGATTGCTAATTCTACCAGATCTGCGAACATTTTGTGTATTTCGATCAACCTCTTGATCGATTTCAACAACCACTTGTTGAGTGCTAGTATCAACCAAACGTGTATCGTCTTGTGGTTCTTGATCCTCCTCAAGTTCCACTGTTCTATCACTAGTTCCTTCCATAAGGAACTTAGCTTCTAAGAACTTACCCTTTCGAGCAACAAATACCTTTTGCTCAGTTGGGTCGTAGAAATAGTATCCTATATCATCTTTAGGATAACCTACAAAGATACACTTAGTAGATCGGACTTCCAATTTATTTGGAGTGTATTGCTTAACATAAGCTTCACAACCCCAAACCCTTAAGAATGATAATGATGGAGGGTTTCCGTACCATATTTCAAAAGGTGTCTTTTCCACTTTCTTGGTTGGGGCCATATTTAATATACGGACTGCGGAGAGCAAAGCGTAACCCCAAAATGATAGAGGCAATGTGCTTCTAGCCATCATAGATCGAACCATATCTAATAGAGTTCGATTTCTCCTTTCAGATACACCATTGTGTTGTGGTGTTCCAGGTGGAGTAAGTTGTGAGATAATCCCACAACTCCTAAGATGATCTTGAAAAACACCACTAAGGTATTCACCTCCTCTATCGGTGCGAAGGACTTTGATTGTTTTCTTGAGTTGATTTTCTACTTCACTTTTGAAGACTTTGAACATTTCAAATGCTTCATCCTTGTGTTTTAGTAAATACACATAACCATAACGACTATAGTCGTCGGTAAAGGTAATGAAGTATCTTTCACCATTCCTAGTCATCGGCTTAAAAGGACCACATACATCTGAATGTATGATACCTAATAAGTCCTTAGCCCTTTCAAATGTTCCACTAAAGGGCGTCTTGGTCATTTTGCCTTGTAAACAAGACTCGCATACATCAAATGAATTATCTTCATTTGTATTCAAAAGACCATTTTTCTGAAGTGTATGCATGCGATTCTTGCTTATATGTCCAAGGCGACAATGCCAAAGGTAGGAATCACTCAAATCCATTTTGAGTTTCTTGTTGGTTACTTGGTACATTGAGCTATCATATGATGCGTTATCATGATCTAATTCATAAATACCATTTAAAGACATAGCTTTAAAATAAAACACATCATTTTTAGAAACATAAATGTCATAGTTAACAAATTCGAAATTGAAACCAGATTGTTTTAAAAGGGAAACTGAAATTATGTTCCTAGTCAAACTAGGAGCATACAAAACATTCTTCAAAATAACCTCCAAACCACTTGGAAGCTTTAAAACGTAGTCTCCTTGAGCTTCGACATCAACCTTTGCTCCGTTGCCCATGAAGAGACTAGTGTCCCCCTTCTTGTAATGTTTATTTCTTTTGAACCCCTGCAACGAATTGCAAATATGAGTTCCACATCCGGTATCTAGTACCCATGTCTTAGAAGAAATAACATTAAGCTCAACATGTATCATAAAGATAGTACCTGAGGTTTGCCCTGCATCCCTCTTGTTTTTCAACTCTTTGAGATAGGTCGGACAATTTCTCTTCCAATGTCCTATCTCACCACATTCAAAACATGGGTCATTCGTAGCAACCTTTTGCTTCTTTTCTTTTGGTTTGGCGGGTTCTGCTTTAGCTTTTCCTTTTCCCTTTCCCTTGACGTGTCCCTTTCTTTTAGCATAGGTTGCTTTAGAATCGGGGTGGGGCCTCTTCTTGTTGCCTCCTTCATTGATCGCAAGGACGGGTAAAGCCTTTTTGCCCATACTTGCTTCGGCCGTTTTGAGCATTGCATGAAGCTCACCAATGCTCTTGTCCCATCCATTCATGTTGTAATTCATAACAAAGCTCTCAAATTTCTTTGTTAAAGAGTTGAGGATCAAATCCGTAGCCAACTCTTTGGAGACGGGACAATTTAGCCGTTCGAGGCGATCAATGTGGCTTTTCATCTTGAGAACATAAGATGATACCGATTGGGTTTCCTCCATTCGACATGCATGAAGCGCCCGAACAGTTTCGAAGCGTTCTACCCTTGCTTGTTGTAGGAACATTTCCTTTAACTGGGTAATCATGTCGTATGCCCCGTGGTGTTCAAAATCCTTTTGAATTTCGGGAATCATAGTTCCCAACATGAGGCATGAGGCTTGCATGGAGTCCTCGGTATACTTAACCCAATCGTTGTAGGCTTCCACATCTTCCACGTTAGGTTCATCGGGAATAGGATCGTCCAACACATAGGATATCTTCTCTTGCTTGAGAACGATTCTCAAGTTTCGAAACCAATCCATGAAGTTGTTATGGTTGAGACGATCCTTTTCAAGGATGGTTCTTAGTGATAGGTTTCGGACGGTTTGGGTAATCGGGTTTGCATTGTTAGCGGCCATCTACAAAATTTAAGAAGTTCAATTTTAGTATTTTCGATATTATTATATTTTAATTATTAATACCCTTTTGTGTCTTAAAGACAATTAATAATTAAAATCTAGAATCCAACGTTACATTTAAATATTGGTTAGGTGACCTTTATCCCTCTATTTAAATTAACAAGGTAGTCAACGTTTGACAATTGCAACTCTTTGCAATTTCTAGCCATATGGGATCGGTTAAACATCTTTATGTTTAGTTGGCATGTTTAATCCCATCAACACCCTTGTTCCCCATGCTTTGGTGACCCTAAGTTCATGGTTTCCAAATCAAGTCGTCCAACTTACACACACGTGTGAGTTTATACACATAAGTGGTTAGGTGACCTTTATCCCACAAACATGGTAAACCCACCTCGAACATACAAGTTCCCTCAAATGTGGTTAGGTGACCTTTATCCCACAATAAGAGTTCCCAAGTATTTCGAGTGTTGTATAAAAGGATGGTGTTTGACTTTTTTTATAAAAGGGTTTTCAATATTTCAAAATTCTAGTTAGAAAATATTATGTACCATACATTTGCATGCATTCAAATTAATGGTACTTTAGTGAAAACTAATTTTCAAGGTTCTTTTTAATAAAATCCATTTTATTATAAAATCATTAATTTTTAATAAAACCTTTTATTAACCATTTTAATGATTTTGTTAAGAACCAATTTTACGCTTGTTGTTGATTATTAGTTTGTTAAGTCATGCATATCGACATATCATCTAAACAACAAAATAAGCAACCAAACAAGCACATCATTCATAATAATAGGTGCATAAGCATAGCCAACTATTTTGACAACACTTGTTAGCCGAAACAAGTGTGCCAAAAGGTCCTTCCTAAGGGGTGAAAAATGACACAAGTTATGTGTCGTTGAACTCCCACTTGATCCCGCATCCAAATGCTTCAAGTCTCCTTCTTGTGTTGTGATTTCTCCACCTTCTTTGGGCTTCCAAAAGTCTTTTATATTCAGCTCCAAACTCCTTTGGACTCCAAAAATGAGTTTTGGTTATCGGGTTAAAATCCCGTTGAGAACGATGAAGTTCTTTGGACCGAATATTATGGTCCAAACCAAAAGCTCATTATTGTGTGCATCTTCTTTTACAAAATATATCCTAATACATTTTTCTCGTAAAATAAAATGCACCTAATCTATTTATTTTACATACCAAATGAAAAAAAAATAAATTACATATCTTCTAATGGAAGAACAAAATAATAATTATTACAACCCATTGAAATAATAAATAACAACACAATCATTCAACACAAGGTCATGGCTAGGTCATATGCACCAAAATATATATCCAAATATATATATATATTAATTTCAAGAAGCATAAAAAAATGGTTCCCTTTTATAAACATTTTCGGCTATGTTCAAAAAACCGAAAAGGTAAGTTTTGTCCAAACAAACAAATCATCCATATGAAATAAATTTTTCAAGATTCTCTTATGCATGTAAGAAAATAATCTTGAAAAACAAAAGGGTTAACCATGTTAAAATTTTCGGCCATAGGGTTTTCCTCAAACCCGAAACCCGAAATTTTTAATCTATTGAAGTATGCACTCACATAAGCGGCTCTAGATGCCATTGATGGGATTTTAACATGTTTATCAAAGCAATTTCATCCATATGAAATAAAAACACAGCGGAAATAATGTTTAAAACATGTTACTTTTGTAAGATATAAAACCATTTATATGCAAAATCCCAAAACCCGGATCCATATATGAAGATGCATACTATCAAACATAACCATAGGGTGTTTAGAAAAACTACCTTCTTGGAGTAATGAGAATGAAATGGATGATACTTCAAGAATGGTTGTCCTCAAGAGTAGAAGACCTCAAGCTTGTATACCCCAAGCTTCCAACGAACACCACGGGTTTAGCTAGGATTTCTCACACTTGAATCAAAACCGAAAACTCCTTGGAACCCTTCTATGGCCGATTTTGAGAGCAAAATAACACAAGTCTTCCAAGTTCTCTCTTGTCCATTTTGTCATACAAAATACATTTAAAGGAAGTGAGAGAAATTGCCACCCTACATGCCCAATCAAAATCCATGCAATTGCATGTATGTTTATTGGACCAAATTTTCACCCAATCAAGAGCCATCTAAATATGACATCTTGCATGAAATGTTATTGGAGCAAAAATCTTTTGGGATTTCCCATGAGGGGGGGGCGGCCCACTTGTATTTTTTATAAAAAAAATTCAAATCTTTCTTTTATAAATTTAAGTCTTGATTAATTTTATAACTTTTATAAAATTATACATCATATGTTTGCAAGACTTTATGTAATCTTTTATAATGTTATTTAACCCATTAAATAACAAAATAAAATATTCTCTCAAAATAAATTATCCATATAATTTATTAGTTTCTCAAGTGTAATTATTTAGAAAACCAATTTCTAAATATTGTAAGTGTTAATATTTATTTGTTTGATCATATCACAAATAAATAATATAAGTGTTTGTCTAGCTTGTTATTGGGTATGACTCGACTTGGATCATAACGTACTAGCCACATCAATTTAATATGTGTCTTAGGCATACATAGTCCAACAAACATGATTTAATTGAGTTCATAAAGATTTATCAAAAGACTTTAACAATACTAGGTTTAGGAACATGTAACCCGTCCAGGAAGAGGTTACACCTTCTAAACCCTGGATGACTTCTTTATTCAAACGCAGCTTGAAAATACGTGCATACCGTGCCAGATCCGTCAGTTTCCTGAAATACATGTAGTTTGAAAAGTCAACATAAAGTTGAGCGAGTTCATGTGTAAGTGAGAAGGTATAAACCTTTGTAAAAATGTCTGTATGTATGAAAATCCCTGGTATGTAGCAAATAAGGAAAAAGAGATCACCATTGGGTTGCAAAGCCAATGATATGTGTGAAGTGCAGTAGGAAGACTCAAACCTAGCAGATTTTTGCGTCGGGCTCAAAGTCACCACCTGCCTCATTCAGCGAACTCAGGGGTTGGGCTCGCTACACCCAGATAGATCTACCGCTAATGACCCTCGGTCCTATAATGAGGATTAATGGCCTCCAGTTCCCGCCTACTCACTCACATGATCTAGAAGTAACCCTCCTTATGCTAACCATACCATGTAAAAGTATTCGTAATCATAGTAACATGTATTTCACCCCCGAAGTATAAAAACTGAAAACAGTTAAGAGAAAAGGGGGACATGAACTCACTGTATTGCGTCTTCGTACTCGTAACCCAAATCTCCACGGCAATCACGACTACCTACAATGGTCTATTGTCTATTAGACGAACGGGTAGTGCCTTGTCTTAGTATTTGTGTTTTTGAGTTACGATTCTGGTATTATTCCAAGTTATAATATACTTGTATTTAGTTCTGGAATAATAGTTAGACAACTATTTTAGAGTTATACTTCTCAAGTATCGTATATGCGTATTTCCTTCCCAAGGATGGGGGAATTTATACATGTACGCTCTTATAATTCCAAAAATATATTATTAAGTCTCACTTAAAAATATATATCTTAATTCGTTTATCCAGAATATTCCATCTCCAAAATATACATATTTTTTTTCCAAAAATATTATATTTTATTTAATACAATTTCCAAAATACATATATTTTTTTCCAAAAATATTATATTTTATTCCATGCAGTTTCCAAAATACATATATTTTTACATACAATTTCCAAAATAATACTTTTATCAAAATACGCATTTAAGAGTATTTTCCGAAAATACATGAGTTACACTTCAAGGTTCGTGTGGTAATAATAATACCGGTGTAACTTAAATATTTATTTGTGAGGGCGTTAGTATTATTTTGGAGTCGTAACTTCGTAGTGTATTCAAGTTATATTATTTTTACTCTAAAAATAATATTTATGTAGTTCACAAAATATTCATAAAATTCACACAAGCGTTTTATTATGTAAAATATATAATCTAAATATATATTTAGCAAGTTTTATTTATGAAAATCCCACCTCCGACACTTGGAGATTTTGTAATAAAATCATGGCGAACTTTATTTGGAAAAATAAGTTAAAAATATATTCATAACACTTGTGGTAAAAATATTTTCCAAGTGTAATATTTCTTTAAAAATTTCGCCAGAGTTTCCTCTGTAACTGGAGGTGGCCACGCTTACTAGCGTATCATTTTCTTTTCAAAACTCAATCAATCAATTTTCAGTCATCAAAATGCAAATTTTCAACCATCAAACTAGTCAAAAATAAGTATAGATTGCAAACACATGAACTTGTAAGTTGTGTAGAAGTATGTAGTAACTTTCCAATATTTTTAGTAGATCCTTCTATTTCTAAAAATAAAATCGGTTTCTTGGAAATCTCCTCTTTAAAGAAAATGTAGCTTTACATCTTCTTAGTCATAAATTACGAAAATATTTCTTTGTTAAAACCTTTTGTCACACAAGTGTTTACACACTTGCTTGTTTACAAAATTACTTTTGTTTCATGAAAGATCCGGCTTTTAAACATGGTTTGCATTTCACACTTGGTTCTTCGAAAATACCACTTGTAGATCTTTAGATCTACTAGTTTAGAATTCTATTTTACAAGAAAAATTACTTTTACACAATATCATGTTCATAAGTAGTAGAGTTCATCGTTTAACCATCTTTACACCTAACATATCACTAGTTCATGTTCCATGGACATGACCTAGCATGGTTAGATGACGATCCGTTCTACTACTAGCATCAAACAACATAAAATAACCACAACAAAACAAGGTTCACATGTTTTACACCATTTGTTTCTCTTTAACCATCAAGTTTATCATTTTTGTAAGACTTTTAGTTTTGTTTTCGCAAGTTCTTGATTTTTATCCGTTAAACTTCTTATTAACCACTTTAGACAAGATCAAGAGGGTGTTTAGAATCACTTACAACTAGCTCAAGGCTAGGGAAGAAATCAAGCGAAAACAAGATGGATAATAGCGATGTAGAGAGGTCCTTGTGATTCCGTAAGCACCGAGCCTCCTTATGTGAACTCTAGCACCTTGATATGTATGTGGAATTGCAAGATCAAGATTGAAGGATGGTGAGGTGGGTATTGTTGTGTTCGGCCGAGAAGATGGGCAAGAGGGAGAGAGAGGTGAAAATTTTTGTATTGTGATTTGTGAAGTGAATGAGGGTGAACTTATGGTCACATTTATAATCCAACATCTCTAGTTACCCAATAGATTATGTGTCTTCTAGATATAAGAGACAAAAGATTAAAATAATCAAAAGTTGGATGGTGTGTTCCCTACATGGGACCGATTTGGTTATGGGGGGGGGGGGGGGGGTAAATTGGTTAGTTTTGAACTAGTTAGTTTGTAACTAGTTAGTTTAATTAGGTGATTAAACTAGTTACTAGTGTGTAGTGTTTTGTGACGGGTGTTATGGTGTTCGGGGACCATAACTGGCTCAGAAAAGGAAAAACAATGTCAGTGACAATATTTTTATGTTCCGGGTAAAGTCCGGTTGTTCGGTTGGTACTGATCCGTTAAAGTACTTAATAATCATTTAAAGTGTCAGTAATATTATTTTTAGTGTCACAACGAATTCCCGACACTTTGGAAAGTGTCTAGTATTATTTTCCCATGTTTTTGCACCTTACTAGTTAGCTTACATGCTGAATTTTGTTTTAAAGTGCAGGATCTTGTGTTTAAAACATGTTTTAGGCACATCCGATCACTATATCTAATACCTAGTGACGCAGTTCTACAACCCTCATTTCCCTACACTCTCTACTAGTGTAGTAAACTATTCCCGGCTCATACAGGCCTTAGAGACAGTGTCTGTCTGGTGCCGGCTATGTCAGCACGTTTACTGGGTTATCCGTTCATTGTGCTACTGTGCTTTTAATGCATCAAGTTTGTCACTATAGTTCTGTGCAAATAAATGGAGTGACAGTTATAAAGTATGATGCAAAGATAAGTATGTGTCAGAAATCATGTAGCAGTTTAACCACAATTGTAAGCAAGCACAGTAATTAAGCATTAATTAAATATTAATTAATTCGTACGGATACCTGATTTGGTGAGGGTTGTCACATTCTCCCCCGTTAGAAAATTTTCATCCTCGAAATTTGTACTACCTTAACCCCCTTATGGTTTCGTCACACGTGTATGTATATGAACAATATCAAGGTAGATAATCTTCAATCCGAATCAAACCTTACTCACATTTGGTGAGTCCAAGAATATATATCAACCCGAATTCTAGGGTTAAAAGGTGTGTGCTCATAGCAGTTGATGTCATGGGTACAAGACGTACTTGACATATAGCCTAGTGTAATCCATCTAGTAGGGGGGTTCCACAAAGAGAGGAGCCACTAATAAGACCCTTAACGATCGATTGCAATATGCAAGCGAGTTTTCACGAAACATAGCACCTGCTATATGAATTCAAAAATCAACAACCCAAATGAAATAGTAAAATGATCTGTCAACTCCCGAGTAGATGAATGGTAAAGTTTAGTGTGTTGACATTCTTAAATTTCGAAAGTACACTGAATGAAATACAGGCGAATCTAGTGTATCACGATTCGTAGTTGCATCAGAAATGTTTAAATGACAGGTCAAACTAAAGTATATGCAGTTTTGTGTGAAACGGTTGACCATGATTAGCACAAGCTACAGGTTTGTAATGACACCACAAGGTGTCGCAATGACATAATTTCATAATAGTGGTGACTGAACAAGTTCACCGTGTTTGAGATCGGATGAAAGTGTACCGAAACAAGCCGGAAGATTTGATTTACAGAATGTCATAAAGTTTTCGGTTGAATATGGAATCATCAAAGAGCCACTGTTTTGATCGAAGATGAAAAAGTGCTAAGTACTATAAGGCATTTGATTGATAACGAAAGAATCGTTAGGAGGTACTTTGTGCTTATGAAATGAATATATGTACCATTGCCTTAACACACAATTGTGTTAAGACTGCTTCGATTATGGATATCAAAATGGATTGTTAACAAATAAATAGGCAATTAAATCCGTGTATGAAATGAGTAACTCAATTAACGCAAGCTTCAATTCTGTGAAAGTATCACTGCAAGGTAACGAAATCAATCAACGATTTAGTGGAGTCATAGACCAACCGAATCTACTATGACTCGAAATGAATAGATCTTTGCAAAAATATTCGAATATGATACTCTCAATACAACATACGATGTCTGAAACTGGACATGCGAAGTGGATAAGTTCAAGCAATCGAACTTAATCTCGGTGTAGCCCGACAATAAACATATGTATCAATAAAGGAATCTTGGCATGGTAGCGAACATAACCCTTAAATGTAACTTGAAAGAAAGCGGTTTCAAGAAAGTGTGTTGACTTGATAACGAAAGAGTCAACCATATCAATATTGTAGGTCATTCGAATCATGAATCAGTAATTAGGTTTAGCAAGGTAATATTTGAATTTCAATGAAGTGTTTGTTCGAAACAAAACCACAGCAAGTGATGCATGTGTGTCATGAAAGTTCCCGAGTGCTGAAACAATGAGTACTTGCTAAAATGAAGAAATAACCAAGTATCGAAACAAATGTGTGTCCGCTCTCAGCGAAGAAAATCAACGTGATGCAACTACTTGAGGGGAGTAGAAATGCGAATATCTACTCGTTAGAAGTAAAAGCGAAGACTTCAACGGAGAAAATTTAAGTACTTTCGGTCTTGTTAACTGCAATGACAAGCTTGTCAAGTTAATGATGTTTGATTGAGTTGACAGATATGGTTCTTAAGTAAAACCCTTACGAGTTTGGTCCTGGGTTCCCATAGGTCCTAGATATAAGTTTTCTAGATTCGCCAGATTTCGTATCCCGTGTGGATCTGGTTTGTACATTGTGTAGGAAGCACCATTTTGTCTATGCCTAAGAACAAGTCATTGTCCCACAATTTCGCCCTGGTATACTTTCTTCCTGAATTTCACCGCTATCGACGCTCGATCGTCGATCAGTCGTGTAGTAGTAGTTGGGTCCTCATAGTCAGTTATGTAAGAGGTTCATTAACCCTTAGTAAGAGTCACCGACTCTCGTGTGTTAGCTCGTTCGGCTCCTGGTAGTTGGGGTTTATTTGAAAATCATCATCCTTCTTTTTGACGAGCAGAAATGGGGTTATCCAAAAGGGACTTATTTTGGTCTGTTATCTTCCTTCTCTATCAACCACTGAGACTACACTGTCAATCCTTGCATTTCCGAAGTCGCTCAGGTTGCATTGACTACAGGCGCGACGCCTGGAATCAAATCGATGCCGAAAATTCGACTTGTCGTTGAGGAGATAATTCTGGCTAGTCTTCGAGGAAGACTTCAGGATATTATCCGATCACGGGGGTATCTTTAAGTTTTAGTTCTTTAGCTCCCTTGTCCCCGACATGAGCCAAGAAACAACACATCCTACCCACAACAACTTTCGTGCCTTAAGCAATTCATGATCGGTGGTGGCGTATCCTGCTTCGTGAGTCACAATCGTTCCTTCATTCGTCATCGAGGTGCGGATATCAACCTCCGCTCGACCGCTTGCCAACTAATACATCCAATTACCACGTTGAAGCTTCCCAACTCAACTGGCAGCAGATCTAGCTTATGCTCTCCGGTTTTTATCTTGTCGCCCCCAGTTACTGCGTTGGCTTCCACTAGCTTCCCCTAAGCTAGTTCTAATGGATACTGGAATATCTACTTACTCGCTACTTAAACCAATTATACTCTCGTACTCTAAAGGTGCGAATCGTAAAATTTGCAACAGTATTTGGCAATACAGATGCATAACATTGAGTAATTCGGGATGTACCGATATCCATGCTTGAATCCCTGGCGTGTTTCCCTAGCTCCGGTGGGGAGCTTTCATCCTTGTGCCTGATTGTTTTTAGGGCAATATTTTCTGAAATGCTTTTTGCTTCCACAGTTAAAACATCCTTGTGCACGTTTTTGTTTGTCACTCACTCTGCCCCGATATTTGTCATAGTCGTTGTCCCCTTCGTGATTCTCACTACCGTCCTGGCCCCCATTATCACGTTCAGTATCTTGCCAACAAGTTTCTTTAGGATGCCCCCTCTTTCCACAGTTAGCACATTTTCCATATCTACACCGCCCGACATGATAACGTAAACAATTGTCGCACTTAGGTAGGATACCCAGGTAGTCTTTTCCCTTTTTGGCCTTCTTCTTGCTACTCCCCCGAGTAACCATCTTGAAATTTACAATCTTTCTCTTGTTATCCCCAGATGCCTCTATAGCAGTCTCCTTTTTCTCCTCAGTAGTGGAAAATTCTCCTCGTCTAACTGCTTCTTCCGTGAGTGCCATGCTTATGTTGATAGCCTCGGTGTTCGTTGAAGGTTTAGATGTTGTTACCATGCTTAGAATCTGAGGTGCCAATCCCCTTATGAACTGTTCAATCTTCCTAGATTCTGGTTCCACCAAACGCGAAGCAACTTGTGATAAATCGCCAAATGTCTGCACATATTCAGCTATCTTCGGACCTTCCATTTTCAAGTTCCATAGTTCGGTTTCCAATTTTTGGACTTCTGTCCTAGAGCAATATCTCTTACGCATCAGCTCTTTCAGCTCGTCCCACGTCAAAGCCTTTGCAGCAGTCTCGCCCATTGTCCGAACTTGATGATTCCACCATGACCGAGCCTCATCCACCAATAGTCCAGCTATATACGTGACCTGATGTTCGGGGTCACATTTGCTCAATCGTAAAACAGAATCCGTCTTTTCAACCCAGCGCACGAAGGCTAAGGCACCCCCGGTGCCGTCGAACTCTCGAGGTTTGTGGTCCAAGAACTGCTTGTAGGTGCAGCCTGCGATGTAAGCAACATTATTCGCGTAAGGCCTTAGCAAGGCACTCGTGGAAATGTCCAAACGTCTTGTAATGTGTCTTAAAGGACTAGACATTACCGTTGGGGGGGGGGGGTTATTTCCTGAGGTACCTCCGCTGCAATCGAAGCGATGGGACTCATACCGTGCGATGGCCTGTAAGAGGCGCTCTCGCATTTCCGCCTCTGTTGTAGGTAGAGGGTGGTTGATATGAGTGTTCCCTTGAGTCGACATCTTCCTAGAAGAAAGTCGGTTAGGTCAGGTCTTGTGAAGGACGCGAGCACACAAGTCTCTATTCAACGAATAAGACCTCAGAAGTGTATTACATATGTGTATATACACAGTTGTTATAACATTCAATCACATATTATCTCATGTATTGCACAACTTGTAAGTAGGAATGTAGCAAGTAAGCATGTAACATTATAGTCATAGCACAAATATGTAGATCAACAACGTGCTTAGTGGGGACATAGCGACGGAGTTTTTCGTTAGTCATTAGTCATAAGTATTGTCGCGTGTTTAAAGATGATCGGGCTTTCATTATCCTCTTGCCACAATCACTGTGTCTTACAAAATGCATCACAGCAGAAGGGACACAGGGTCACCCTACCCTTTTCCAACAAGTATATTAGTGTATCAAAATTACGTAGTCAGAAGTGGTCCTCAAAAGTCTCCGCAATCCCGGCTTATCATTAGTATCTTTACCCAAGCATAATGCAATCTGCATAATCCAGAAACCAACTATACTGGTGAGTGAGGTGGAGGAGGAAACAAAAGTAAAATGTTAACATGCGTGAGTCCCTCCTCGAGCTTGTCTATACATTGAAGTAATTATCTGCTCTGCCGTTCGATAGTCAAGAAATGAGCATCAGAATCCCGGGAATGGTGAAATAGCAAAGGTCAGGCGCACCAAGGAATCTTAATGTATGTGGCGGATCAAAGCATGTTGGTGATAGACAGGGTGGAGGACGTGGTGTTTTACATAAACCTTTCAGACAATATGCTGTGTTGTGATGTAGAAACTCAAATCATGTTTTCGGTTATGTAATGTTTTGCATTTGAAGTTGCCAATTGTGGCGTCAGCTCAAGCTCCAACATTCTGCGACTCATATCCTCAACTGTAGCCGATGTTATGGGAGCACTCATCCTGTGTATAGCCTCCATAATAAGAGGGATGGCAAGGGTCTAAAATCAGTATAGCGTGTTATAAGATCCATCAAAGTGGCTCGTCCGGCGTTGTAGATCTTGTAGCAAATGGTGTGACCTGTGCAGTTGGGAAAATGTTGTTGTAGCAGATGATTCGTTATGCAGGTGCTAATCTGAAGCACCTTCCCGGGGCGCGGTTATATTCTGAAAGAAAGCTATAGGCACCTTGACGCAATGGAAGTCGGTCTTTATAGGGAAAGGAGCAATGTCAGCGGTTGCGGGTGTAAAAACAAACATCTCAACAGATGAGGAGATTGCCCGATGCGGGTAGATATAAGGGGTGAAATGTCTGGCAGACCAAAAAGAAACAGGATCGTGATCACGTAAAGGTGTAGGTTCAGCAGGCGCAACATTAAGCTGACCCAAAAGGTGTAGAAGCTAGCTCAAGAGCAGGCTCTGAGTCGTGTAACGGTGTGGTGTCTCGAGCAGGTGATAGAGCAGCAGCCATGTCATTGTCGTCTTGTGTCAGTAGTAGAATGCTGTATTCCAGCTGTTTGTAAGGTTGCAGGTATCACAGACTCAAAGGAGTCTGAATGCATGCCAGAATCAGAGGATGGCTTGTTAACATGGGTCTTAAGAAGTGAAGTTAGTAACAGTGTTCTCGTCTAATTTACTATCATCGTGGGCGTCGGCAGGAGGACCATCGATAAGCATGCCAACGTAGTCACATATTGTTTATCGAGTAGCCAACCTTCAGTAGAAATGTCCGCAGGAGGAGCATCATCGAGGATTTGAGCCATCGTGTGTCCATCATCGGGATTACCAGTGATGGAGTGGTCATGGATTGAAACAAGAGTGACAGAAGGATTCTTGTCAGAGAAACCATCAGTTAAGATGAAGTATCACCAAACTCTGGTAGCACGGACTGTTAGGAGTCGTCCTCATCCTTAGCATATCAGGATCACTCTCAGTATCTGACGTAATTGTCCCTGGCGCAGATGTAGTCTCACTATCTGTGGTGGTGGTCGTAGGGTTATCAATGCCTGATGACTCGTTCTCCAATTAGAGTGACATGTGTGCCGGTGCGTAGCATGTATATCCATAGTATTTACTAACAATTAGTGTATGCGAACAACTATCACATATGCACGTACATCTATCTTAAATCAAATAAGCATGTAAATCTCAATTAATGCAAGCAAGTAATAATCCTAGTCTCACTAGATTAACCTCCCAGCCTCTCAGACTGAACCTCCTAGTCCCACTAGATTACCTTCCCAGCCTCTCAGACTGAACCTCTTAGTCCCACTAGATTACCTTCCCAGCCTCTCAGACTGAACCTCCTAGTCCCACTAGATTAACCTCCCAGCCTCTCAGACTGAACCTCCTAGTCCCACTAGATTACCTTCCCAGCCTCTCAGACTGAACCTCCTAGTCCCACTAGATCGACCTCCCAGCCTCTCAGACTGAACTCTCTAGTTCAACTAGACTAACCTCCCAGCCTCCCAGACTGAACTCCCTAGTCCCACTAGACTAACTTCCCAGCCTCTTAAACTGAGTTATAAACTTAAATTTGGGAATGCGTATTTATGCCTTTTTGTTTGTAAAAAGGTCTATTCCCTGGATCTGGACGTATAGTGTATGCAATGTAAAAGTGTTTGAAAACGTTTTCGTGAGAGCCCTGATGATCATAGTCTAGACTCGAGAAAGAATCCTAGTTCGCTATGATCGAGGCTCTGATACCAAGCTGTCACACCCTGGCTTTGCGGAAGTGTGGGTTTATTTGGTGTGACTTCTTAATACCATAGCAACAATCATAACAATGCTATATGATAAAAACATGAGATATTCATCCATTAATAAAGTTTAGAAAAATCCCATTTTCAACAATCACAAAATAAGTTACAAACTTTAACATGATTTAATTGAGTTCATAAAGACTTATCAAAAGACTTTAACAATACTAGGTTTAGGGACATGTAACCCGTCCAGGAAGAGGTTACACCTTCTAAACCCTGGATGACTTCTTTATTCAAACGCAGCTTGAAAATACGTGCATACCGTGCCAGATCCGTTAGTTTCCGGAAATACATGTAGTTTGAAAAGTCAACATAAAGTTGAGCGAGTTCATGTGTAAGTGAGAAGGTATAAACCTTTGTAAAAAGGTCTGTATGTATGAAAATCCCTGGTATGTAGCAAATAAGGAAACAGAGATCACCATTGGGTTGCAAAGCCAATGATATGTGTGAAGTGCAGTAGGAAGACTTAAACCTAGCAGATTTTTGCGTCGGGCTCAAAGTCACCACCTGCCTCATTCAGCGAACTCACGGGTTGGGCTCGCTACACCCAGATAGATCTACCGCTAATGACCCTCGGTCCTATAACCCTCCTTACGCTAACCATACCATGTAAAAGTATTCGTAATCATAGTAACATGTATTTCGCCCTCGAAGTATAAAAACTGAAAACAGTTAAGAGAAAAGGGGGACATGAACTCACTGTATTGCGTCTTCGTACTCGTAACCCAAATCTCCACGGCAATCACGACTACCTACAATGGTCTATTGTCTATTAGACGAACGGGTAGTGCCTTGTCTTAGTATTTGTGTTTTTGAGTTACGATTCTGGTATTATTCCAAGTTATAATATACTTGTATTTAGTTCTGGAATAATAGTTAGACAACTATTTTAGAGTTATACTTCTCAAGTATCGTATATGCGTATTTCCTTCCCAAAGATGGGGGAATTTATACATGTACGCTCTTATAATTCCAAAAATATATTATTAAGTCTCACTTAAAAATATATATTTTAATTCGTTTATCCAGAATATTCCATCTCCAAAATATACATATTTTTTCCAAAAAATATTATATTTTATTTAATACAATTTCCAAAATACATATATTTTTTTTCAAAAATATTATATTTTATTCCATGCAGTTTCCAAAATACATATATTTTTACATACAATTTCCAAAATAATACTTTTATCAAAATACGCATTTAAGAGTATTTTCCGAAAATACATGAGTTACACTTCAAGGTTCGTGTGGTAATAATAATACCACCAGTGTAACTTAAATATTTATTTGTGAGGGCGTTAGTATTATTTTGGAGTCGTAACTTCGTAGTGTATTCAAGTTATATTATTTTTACTCTAAAAATAATATTTATGTAGTTCACAAAATATTCATAAAATTCACACAAGCGTTTTATTATGTAAAATATATATTCTAAATATATATTTAGCAAGTTTTATTTATGAAAATCCCACCTCCGACACTTGGAGATTTTGTAATAAAATCATGGCGAACTTTATTTGGAAAAATAAGTTAAAAATATATTCATAACACTTGTGGTAAAAATATTTTCCAAGTGTAATATTTCTTTAAAAATTTCGCCAGAGTTTCCTCTGTAACTGGAGGTGGCCACGCTTACTAGCGTATCATTTTCTTTTCAAAACTCAATCAATCAATTTTCAGTCATCAAAATGCAAATTTTCAACCATCAAACTAGTCAAAAATAAGTATAGATTGCAAACACATGAACTTGTAAGTTGTGTAGAAGTATGTAGTAACTTTCCAATATTTTTAGTAGATCCTTCTATTTCTAAAAATAAAATCGGTTTCTTGGAAATCTCCTCTTTAAAGAAAATGTAGCTTTACATCTTCTTAGTCATAAATTACGAAAATATTTCTTTGTTAAAACCTTTTGTCACACAAGTGTTTACACACTTGCTTGTTTACAAAATTACTTTTGTTTCATGAAAGATCCGGCTTTTAAACATGGTTTGCATTTCACACTTGGTTCTTTGAAAATACCACTTGTAGATCTTTAGATCTACTAGTTTAGAATTCTATTTTACAAGAAAAATTACTTTTACACAATATCATGTTCATAAGTAGTAGAGTTCATCGTTTAACCATCTTTACACCTAACATATCACTAGTTCATGTTCCATGGACATGACCTAGCATGGTTAGATGACGATCCGTTCTACTACTAGCATCAAACAACATAAAATAACCACAACAAAACAAGGTTCACATGTTTTACACCATTTGTTTCTCTTTAACCATCAAGTTTATCATTTTTGTAAGACTTTTAGTTTTGTTTTCGCAAGTTCTTGATTTTTATCCGTTAAACTTCTTATTAACCACTTTAGACAAGATCAAGAGGGTGTTTAGAATCACTTACAACTAGCTCAAGGCTAGGGAAGAAATCAAGCGAAAACAAGATGGATAATAGCGATGTAGAGAGGTCCTTGTGATTCCGTAAGCACCGAGCCTCCTTATGTGAACTCTAGCACCTTGATATGTATGTGGAATTGCAAGATCAAGATTGAAGGATGGTGAGGTGGGTATCGTTGTGTTCGGCCGAGAAGATGGGCAAGAGGGAGAGAGAGGTGAAAATTTTTGTATTGTGATTTGTGAAGTGAATGAGGGTGAACTTATGGTCACATTTATAATCCAACATCTCTAATTACCCAATAGATTATGTGTCTTCTAGATATAAGAGACAAAAGATTAAAATAATCAAAAGTTGGATGGTGTGTTCCCTACATGGGACCGATTTGGTTATGGGGGGGGGGGTAAATTGGTTACTTTTGAACTAGTTAGTTTGTAACTAGTTAGTTTAATTAGGTGATTAAACTAGTTACTAGTGTGTAGTGTTTTGTGACGGGTGTTAGGGTGTTCGGGGACCATAACTGGCTCAGAAAAGGAAAAACAATGTCAGTGACAATATTTTTATGTTCCGGGTAAAGTCCGGTTGTTCGGTTGGTACTGATCCGTTAAAGTACTTAATAAGCATTTAAAGTGTCAGTAATATTATTTTTAGTGTCACAACGAATTCCCGACACTTTGGAAAGTGTCTAGTATTATTTTCCCATGTTTTTGCACCTTACTAGTTAGCTTACATGCTGAATTTTGTTTTAAAGTGCAGGATCTTGTGTTTAAAACATGTTTTAGGCACATCCGATCACTATATCTAATACCTAGTGACGCAGTTCTACAACCCTCATTTCCCTACACTCTCTACTAGTGTAGTAAACTATTCCCGGCTCATACAGGCCTTAGAGACAGTGTCTGTCTGGTGCCGGCTATGTCAGCACGTTTACTGGGTTATCCGTTCATTGTGCTACTGTGCTTTTAATGCATCAAGTTTGTCACTATAGTTCTGTGCAAATAAATGGAGTGACAGTTATAAAGTATGATGCAAAGATAAGTATGTGTCAGAAATCATGTAGCAGTTTAACCACAATTGTAAGCAAGCACAGTAATTAAGCATTAATCAAATATTAATTAATTCGTACGGATACCTGATTTGGTGAGGGTTGTCACATTCTCCCCCGTTAGAAAATTTTCATCCTCGAAATTTGTACTACCTTAACCCCCTTATGGTTTCGTCACACGTGTATGTATATGAACAATATCAAGGTAGATAATCTTCAATCCGAATCAAACCTTACTCACATTTGGTGAGTCCAAGAATATATATTAACCCGAATTCTAGGGTTAAAAGGTGTGTGCTCATAGCAGTTGATGTCATGGGTACAAGACGTACTTGACGTATAGCCTAGTGTAATCCATCTAGTAGGGGGGTTCCACAAAGAGAGGAGCCACTAATAAGACCCTTAACGATCGATTGCAATATGCAAGCGAGTTTTCACGAAACATAGCACCTGCTATATGAATTCAAAAATCAACAACCCAAATGAAATAGTAAAATGATCTGTCAACTCCCGAGTAGATGAATGGTAAAGTTTAGTGTGTTGACATTCTTAAATTTCGAAAGTACACTGAATGAAATACAGGCGAATCTGGTGTATCACGATTCGTAGTTGCATCAGAAATGTTTAAATGACAGGTCAAACTAAAGTATATGCAGTTTTGTGTGAAACGGTTGACCATGATTAACACAAGCAACAGGTTTGTAATGACACCACAAGGTGTCGCAATGACATAATTTCATAATAGCGGTGACTGAACAAGTTCACCGTGTTTGAGATCGGATGAAAGTGTACCGAAACAAGCCGGAAGATTTGATTTACAGAATGTCATAAAGTTTTCGGTTGAATATGGAATCATCAAAGAGCCACTGTTTTGATCGAAGATGAAAAAGTGCTAAGTACTATAAGGCATTTGATTGATAACGAAAGAGTCGTTAGGGGGTACTTTGTGCTTATGAAATGAATATATGTACCATTGCCTTAACACACAATTGTGTTAAGACTGCTTCGATTATGGATATCAAAATGGATTGTTAACAAATAAATAGGCAATTAAATCCGTGTATGAAATGAGTAACTCAATTAACGCAAGCTTCAATTCTGTGAAAGTATCACTGCAAGGTAACGAAATCAATCAACGATTTAGTGGAGTCATAGACCAACCGAATCTACTATGACTCGAAATGAATAGATCTTTGCAAAAATATTCGAATATGATACTCTCAATACAACATACGATGTCTGAAACTGGACATGCGAAGTGGATAAGTTCAAGCAATCGAACTTAATCTCGGTGTAGCCCGACAATAAACATATGTATCAATAAAGGAATCTTGGCATGGAAGCGAACATAACCCTTAAATGTAACTTGAAAGAAAGCGGTTTCAAGAAAGTGTGTTGACTTGATAACGAAAGAGTCAACCATATCAATATTGTAGGTCATTCGAATCATGAATCAGTAATTAGGTTTAGCAAGGTAATATTTGAATTTCAATGAAGTGTTTGTTCGAAACAAAACCACAGCAAGTGATGCATGTGTGTCATGAAAGTTCCCGAGTGCTGAAACAATGAGTACTTGCTAAAATGAAGAAATAACCAAGTATCGAAACAAATGTGTGTCCGCTCTCAGCGAAGAAAATCAACGTGATGCAACTACTTGAGGGGAGTAGAAATGCGAATATCTACTCGTTAGAAGTAAAAGCGAAGACTTCAACGGAAAAAATTTAAGTACTTTCGGTCTTGTTAACTGCAATGACAAGCTTGTCAAGTTAATGATGTTTGATTGAGTTGACAGATATGGTTCTTAAGTAAAACCCTTACGAGTTTGGTCCTGGGTTCCCATAGGTCCTAGATATAAGTTTTCTAGATTCGCCAGATTTCGTATCCCGTGTGGATCTGGTTTGTACATTGTGTAGGAAGCACCATTTTGTCTATGCCTAAGAACAAGTCATTGTCCCACAATTTCGCCCTGGTATACTTTCTTCCTGAATTTCACCGCTATCGACGCTCGATCGTCGATCAGTCGTGTAGTAGTAGTTGGGTCCTCATAGTCAGTTATGTAAGAGGTTCATTAACCCTTAGTAAGAGTCACCGACTCTCGTGTGTTAGCTCGTTCGGCTCCTGGTAGTTGGGGTTTATTTGAAAATCATCATCCTTCTTTTTGACGAGCAGAAATGGGGTTATCCAAAAGGGACTTATTTTGGTCTGTTATCTTCCTTCTCTATCAACCACTGAGACTACACTGTCAATCCTTGCATTTCCGAAGTCGCTCAGGTTGCATTGACTACAGGCGTGACGCCTGGAATCAAATCGATGCCGAAAATTCGACTTGTCGTTGAGGAGATAATTCTGGCTAGTCTTCGAGGAAGACTTCAGGATATTATCCGATCACGCGGGTATCTTTAAGTTTTAGTTCTTTGGCTCCCTTGTCCCCGACATGAGCCAAGAAACAACACATCCTACCCACAACAACTTTCGTGCCTTAAGCAATTCGTGATCGGTGGTGGCTTATCCTGCTTCGTGAGTCACAATCGTTCCTTCATTCGTCATCAAGGTGCGGATATCAACCTCCGCTCGACCGCTTGCCAACTAATACATCCAATTACCACGTTGAAGCTTCCCAACTCAACTGGCAGCAGATCTAGCTTATGCTCTCCGGTTTTTATCTTGTCGCCCCCAGTTACTGCGTTGGCTTCCACTAGCTTCCCCTAAGCTAGTTCTAATGGATACTGGAATATCTACTTACTCGCTACTTAAACCAATTATACTCTCGTACTCTAAAGGTGCGAATCGTAAAATTTGCAACAGTATTTGGCAATACAGATGCATAACATTGAGTAATTCGGGATGTACCGATATCCATGCTTGAATCCCTGGCGTGTTTCCCTAGCTCCGGTGGGGAGCTTTCATCCTTGTGCCTGATTGTTTTTAGGGCAATATTTTCTGAAATGCTTTTTGCTTCCATAGTTAAAACATCCTTGTGCACGTTTTTGTTTGTCACTCACTCTGCCCCGATATTCGTCATAGTCGTTGTCCCCTTCGTGATTCTCACTACCGTCCTGGCCCCCATTATCACGTTCAGTATCTTGCCAACAAGTTTCTTTAGGATGCCCCCTCTTTCCACAGTTAGCACATTTTCCATATCTACACCGCCCGACATGATAACGTAAACAATTGTCGCACTTAGGTAGGATACCCAGGTAGTCTTTTCCCTTTTTGGCCTTCTTCTTGCTACTCCCCCGAGTAACCATCTTGAAATTTACAATCTTTCTCTTGTTATCCCCAGATGCCTCTATAGCAGTCTCCTTTTTCTCCTCAGTAGTGGAAAATTCTCCTCGTCTAACTGCTTCTTCCGTGAGTGCCATGCTTATGTTGATAGCCTCGGTGTTCGTTGAAGGTTTAGATGTTGTTACCATGCTTAGAATCTGAGGTGCCAATCCCCTTATGAACTGTTCAATCTTCCTAGATTCTGGTTCCACCAAACGCGAAGCAACTTGTGATAAATCGCCAAATGTCTGCACATATTCAGCTATCTTCGGACCTTCCATTTTCAAGTTCCATAGTTCGGTTTCCAATTTTTGGACTTCTGTCCTAGAGCAATATCTCTTACGCATCAGCTCTTTCAGCTCGTCCCACGTCAAAGCCTTTGCAGCAGTCTCGCCCATTGTCCGAACTTGATGATTCCACCATGGCCGAGCCTCATCCACCAATAGTCCAGCTATATACGTGACCTGATGTTCGGGGTCACATTTGCTCAATCGTAAAACAGAATCCGTCTTTTCAACCCAGCGCACGAAGGCTAAGGCACCCCCGGTGCCGTCGAACTCTCGAGGTTTGTGGTCCAATAACTGCTTGTAGGTGCAGCCTGCGATGTAAGCAACATTATTCGCGTAAGGCCTTAGCAAGGCACTCGTGGAAATGTCCAAACGTCTTGTAATGTGTCTTAAAGGACTAGACATTACCGTTGGGGGGGGGTTATTTCCTGAGGTACCTCCGCTGCAATCGGAGCGATGGGACTCATACCGTGCGATGGCCTGTAAGAGGCGCTCTCGCATTTCCGCCTCTGTTGTAGGTAGAGGGTGGTTGATATGAGTGTTCCCTTGAGTCGACATCTTCCTAGAAGAAAGTCGGTTAGGTCAGGTCTTGTGAAGGACGCGAGCACACAAGTCTCTATTCAACGAATAAGACCTCAGAAGTGTATTACATATGTGTATATACACAGTTGTTATAACATTCAATCACATATTATCTCATGTATTGCACAACTTGTAAGTAGGAATGTAGCAAGTAAGCATGTAACATTATAGTCATAGCACAAATATGTAGATCAACAACGTGCTTAGTGGGGACATAGCGACGGAGTTTTTCGTTAGTCATTAGTCATAAGTATTGTCGCGTGTTTAAAGATGATCGGGCTTTCATTATCCTCTTGCCACAATCACTGTGTCTTACAAAATGCATCACAGCAGAAGGGACACAGGGTCACCCTACCCTTTTCCAACAAGTATATTAGTGTATCAAAATTACGTAGTCAGAAGTGGTCCTCAAAAGTCTCCGCAATCCCGGCTTATCATTAGTATCTTTACCCAAGCATAATGCAATCCGCATAATCCAGAAACCAACTATACTGGTGACTGAGGTGGAGGAGGAAAGAAAAGTAAAATGTTAACATGCGTGAGTCCCTCCTCGAGCTTGTCTATACATTGAAGTAATTATCTGCTCTGCCGTTCGATAGTCAAGAAATGAGCATCAGAATCCCGGGAATGGTGAAATAGCAAAGGTCAGGCGCACCAAGGAATCTTAATGTATGTGGCGGATCAAAGCATGTTGGTGATAGACAGGGTGGAGGACGTGGTGTTTTACATAAACCTTTCAGACAATATGCTGTGTTGTGATGTAGAAACTCAAATCATGTTTTCGGTTATGTAATGTTTTGCATTTGAAGTTGCCAATTGTGGCGTCAGCTCAAGCTCCAACATTCTGCGACTCATATCCTCAACTGTAGCCGATGTTATGGGAGCACTCATCCTGTGTATAGCCTCCATAATAAGAGGGATGGCAAGGGTCTAAAATCAGTATAGCGTGTTATAAGATCCATCAAAGTGGCTCGTCCGGCGTTGTAGATCTTGTAGCAAATGGTGTGACCTGTGCAGTTGGGAAAATGTTGTTGTAGCAGATGATTCGTTATGTAGGTGCTAATCTGAAGCACCTTCCCGGGGCGCGGTTATATTCTGAAAGAAAGCTATAGGCACCTTGACGCAATGGAAGTCGGTTTTTATAGGGAAAGGAGCAATGTCAGCGGTTTCGGGTGTAAAAACAAACATCTCAACAGATGAGGAGATTGCCCGATGCGGGTAGATATAAGGGGTGAAATGTCTGGCAGACCAAAAAGAAACAGGATCGTGATCACGTAAAGGTGTAGGTTCAGCAGGCGCAACATTAAGCTGACCCAAAAGGTGTAGAAGCTAGCTCAAGAGCAGGCTCTGAGTCGTGTAACGGTGTGGTGTCTCGAGCAGGTGATAGAGCAGCAGCCATGTCATTGTCGTCTTGTGTCAGTAGTAGAATGCTGTATTCCAGTTGTTTGTAAGGTTGCAGGTATCACAGACTCAAAGGAGTCTGAATGCATGCCAGAATCAGAGGATGGCTTGTTAACATGGGTCTTAAGAAGTGAAGTTAGTAACAGTGTTCTCGTCTAATTTACTATCATCGTGGGCGTCGGCAGGAGGACCATCGATAAGCATGCCAACGTAGTCACATATTGTTTATCGAGTAGCCAACCTTCAGTAGAAATGTCCGCAGGAGGAGCATCATCGAGGATTTGAGCCATCGTGTGTCCATCATCGGGATTACCAGTGATGGAGTGGTCATGGATTGAAACAAGAGTGACAGAAGGATTCTTGTCAGAGAAACCATCAGTTAAGATGAAGTATCACCAAACTCTGGTAGCACGGACTGTTAGGAGTCGTCCTCATCCTTAGCATATCAGGATCACTCTCAGTATCTGACGTAATTGTCCCTGGCGCAGATGTAGTCTCACTATCTGTGGTGGTGGTCGTAGGGTTATCAATGCCTGATGACTCGTTCTCCAATTAGAGTGACATGTGTGCCGGTGCGTAGCATGTATATCCATAGTATTTACTAACAATTAGTGTATGCGAACAACTATCACATATGCACGTACATCTATCTTAAATCAAATAAGCATGTAAATCTCAATTAATGCAAGCAAGTAATAATCCAAGTCTCACTAGATTAACCTCCCAGCCTCTCAGACTGAACCTCCTAGTCCCACTAGATTACCTTCCCAGCCTCTCAGACTGAACCTCCTAGTCCCACTAGATTACCTTCCCAGCCTCTCAGACTGAACCTCCTAGTCCCACTAGATTAACCTCCCAGCCTCTCAGACTGAACCTCCTAGTCCCACTAGATTACCTTCCCAGCCTCTCAGACTGAACCTCCTAGTCCCACTAGATCGACCTCCCAGCCTCTCAGACTGAACTCTCTAGTTCAACTAGACTAACCTCCCAGCCTCCCAGACTGAACTCCCTAGTCCCACTAGACTAACTTCCCAGCCTCTCAAACTGAGTTATAAACTTAAATTTGGGAATGTGTATTTATGCCTTTTTGTTTGTAAAAAGGTCTATTCCCTGGATCTGGACGTATAGTGTATGCAATGTAAAAGTGTTTGAAAACGTTTTCGTGAGAGCCCTGATGATCATTGTATAGACTCGAGAAAGAATCCTAGTTCGCTATGATCGAGGCTCTGATACCAAGCTGTCACACCCTGGCTTTGCGGAAGTGTGGGTTTATTTGGTGTGACTTCTTAATACCATAGCAACAATCATAACAATGCTATATGATAAAAACATGAGATATTCATCCATTAATAAAGTTTAGAAAAATCCCATTTTCAACAATCACAAAATAAGTTACAAACTTTAACATGATTTAATTGAGTTCATAAAGACTTATCAAAAGACTTTAACAATACTAGGTTTAGGGACATGTAACCCGTCCAGGAAGAGGTTACACCTTCTAAACCCTGGATAACTTCTTTATTCAAACGCAGCTTGAAAATACGTGCATACCGTGCCAGATCCGTTAGTTTCCGGAAATACATGTAGTTTGAAAAGTCAACATAAAGTTGAGCGAGTTCATGTGTAAGTGAGAAGGTATAAACCTTTGTAAAAAGGTCTGTATGTATGAAAATCCCTGGTATGTAGCAAATAAGGAAACAGAGATCACCATTGGGTTGCAAAGCCAATGATATGTGTGAAGTGCAGTAGGAAGACTTAAACCTAGCAGATTTTTGCGTCGGGCTCAAAGTCACCACCTGCCTCATTCAGCGAACTCACGGGTTGGGCTCGCTACACCCAGATAGATCTACCGCTAATGACCCTCGGTCCTATAACCCTCCTTACGCTAACCATACCATGTAAAAGTATTCGTAATCATAGTAACATGTATTTCACCCCCGAAGTATAAAAACTGAAAACAGTTAAGAGAAAAGGGGGACATGAACTCACTGTATTGCGTCTTCGTACTCGTAACCCAAATCTCCACGGCAATCACGACTACCTACAATGGTCTATTGTCTATTAGACGAACGGGTAGTGCCTTGTCTTAGTATTTGTGTTTTTGAGTTACGATTCTGGTATTATTCCAAGTTATAATATACTTGTATTTAGTTCTGGAATAATAGTTAGACAACTATTTTAGAGTTATACTTCTCAAGTATCGTATATGCGTATTTCCTTCCCAAGGATGGGGGAATTTATACATGTACGCTCTTATAATTCCAAAAATATATTATTAAGTCTCACTTAAAAATATATATTTTAATTCGTTTATCCAGAATATTCCATCTCCAAAATATACATATTTTTTCCAAAAAATATTATATTTTATTTAATACAATTTCCAAAATACATATATTTTTTTTCAAAAATATTATATTTTATTCCATGCAGTTTCCAAAATACATATATTTTTACATACAATTTCCAAAATAATACTTTTATCAAAATACGTATTTAAGAGTATTTTCCGAAAATACATGAGTTACACTTCAAGGTTCGTGTGGTAATAATAATACCACCAGTGTAACTTAAATATTTATTTGTGAGGGCGTTAGTATTATTTTGGAGTCGTAACTTCGTAGTGTATTCAAGTTATATTATTTTTACTCTAAAAATAATATTTATGTAGTTCACAAAATATTCATAAAATTCACACAAGCGTTTTATTATGTAAAATATATATTCTAAATATATATTTAGCAAGTTTTATTTATGAAAATCCCACCTCCGACACTTGGAGATTTTGTAATAAAATCATGGCGAACTTTATTTGGAAAAATAAGTTAAAAATATATTCATAACACTTGTGGTAAAAATATTTTCCAAGTGTAATATTTCTTTAAAAATTTCGCCAGAGTTTCCTCTGTAACTGGAGGTGGCCACGCTTACTAGCGTATCATTTTCTTTTCAAAACTCAATCAATCAATTTTCAGTCATCAAAATGCAAATTTTCAACCATCAAACTAGTCAAAAATAAGTATAGATTGCAAACACATGAACTTGTAAGTTGTGTAGAAGTATGTAGTAACTTTCCAATATTTTTAGTAGATCCTTCTATTTCTAAAAATAAAATCGGTTTCTTGGAAATCTCCTCTTTAAAGAAAATGTAGCTTTACATCTTCTTAGTCATAAATTACGAAAATATTTCTTTGTTAAAACCTTTTGTCACACAAGTGTTTACACACTTGCTTGTTTACAAAATTACTTTTGTTTCATGAAAGATCCGGCTTTTAAACATGGTTTGCATTTCACACTTGGTTCTTCGAAAATACCACTTGTAGATCTTTAGATCTACTAGTTTAGAATTCTATTTTACAAGAAAAATTACTTTTACACAATATCATGTTCATAAGTAGTAGAGTTCATCGTTTAACCATCTTTACACCTAACATATCACTAGTTCATGTTCCATGGACATGACCTAGCATGGTTAGATGACGATCCGTTCTACTACTAGCATCAAACAACATAAAATAACCACAACAAAACAAGGTTCACATGTTTTACACCATTTGTTTCTCTTTAACCATCAAGTTTATCATTTTTGTAAGACTTTTAGTTTTGTTTTCGCAAGTTCTTGATTTTTATCCGTTAAACTTCTTATTAACCACTTTAGACAAGATCAAGAGGGTGTTTAGAATCACTTACAACTAGCTCAAGGCTAGGGAAGAAATCAAGCGAAAACAAGATGGATAAAGCGATGTAGAGAGGTCCTTGTGATTCCGTAAGCACCGAGCCTCCTTATGTGAACTCTAGCACCTTGATATGTATGTGGAATTGCAAGATCAAGATTGAAGGATGGTGAGGTGGGTATCGTTGTGTTCGGCCGAGAAGATGGGCAAGAGGGAGAGAGAGGTGAAAATTTTTGTATTGTGATTTGTGAAGTGAATGAGGGTGAACTTATGGTCACATTTATAATCCAACATCTCTAATTACCCAATAGATTATGTGTCTTCTAGATATAAGAGACAAAAGATTAAAATAATCAAAAGTTGGATGGTGTGTTCCCTACATGGGACCGATTTGGTTATGGGGGGGGGGTAAATTGGTTAGTTTTGAACTAGTTAGTTTGTAACTAGTTAGTTTAATTAGGTGATTAAACTAGTTACTAGTGTGTAGTGTTTTGTGACGGGTGTTAGGGTGTTCGGGGACCATAACTGGCTCAGAAAAGGAAAAACAATGTCAGTGACAATATTTTTATGTTCCGGGTAAAGTCCGGTTGTTCGGTTGGTACTGATCCGTTAAAGTACTTAATAAGCATTTAAAGTGTCAGTAATATTATTTTTAGTGACACAACGAATTCCCGACACTTTGGAAAGTGTCTAGTATTATTTTCCCATGTTTTTGCACCTTACTAGTTAGCTTACATGCTGAATTTTGTTTTAAAGTGCAGGATCTTGTGTTTAAAACATGTTTTAGGCACATCCGATCACTATATCTAATACCTAGTGACGCAGTTCTACAACCCTCATTTCCCTACACTCTCTACAAGTGTAGTAAACTATTCCCGGCTCATACAGGCCTTAGAGACAGTGTCTGTCTGGTGCCGGCTATGTCAGCACGTTTACTGGGTTATCCGTTCATTGTGCTACTGTGCTTTTGTGCATCAAGTTTGTCACTATAGTTCTGTGTAAATAAATGGAGTGACAGTTATAAAGTATTATGCAAAGATAAGTATGTGTCAGAAATTACATAGCAGTTTAACCACAACTGTAAGCAAGCACAGTAATTAAGCATTAATTAAATATTAATTAATTCATACGGATACCTGATTTGGTGAGGGTTGTCACATATGTGTTCCGCGTTCTACAACTCGTAGTCATGTTTGTGCATGTTTCATTGTCGATAACCTACTTGTTTCACATTACTACGTGGTAAATGCTGGTTATGCGTAAATCGCTTTCGCTACTACTATACTATTAAACTTGTATGCTCACCTTTACACTATGTGTATTGTCCCTATTTAAATGTATGTGACAGGTGTTTAGGATGTCTTTCGCGGTGTCATGGAATCAAGCTAGGAGAGTCTAGAAACAATCAATAAAAAATCTGAGTTGTCGGAACAATGTTATTATCTATGAGAACACTGTGTGTGTAATAACTGTTTTATTTGATATGTTATGGTATGTGACATGACATTAAATATCTGGTAATTATAGTTGTTATGGATTCTCCTAGACAATCTGTTTCGCTCAGTGCCGCGGCCCGATGATTCCGCCATCGGTTGGGGTGTGACATATATAATGTTTATACATATGTTTAACATTTGTGAAAACGATAATAAGAAATTATTAACATGATGAGGTTTTAAATTTTTGGTTACGTCAAATAATGATGGGTATATAAATTTTTGATTATCTCATCTTCTTTTAATAGGTTTGTTTTTATTTACAAAAGTAGAGATACTATAATAAAGTATAGGTAAGTAGATAACTAATATTAATTATTAAGAATTAAGAATATTGAAGAGATTTTTTTTAACAGTAAACTTCATTAAAAACGGCTAAACCTCAACAAAGGCCGCCACAAAACCTTACAATATATACAACGGATAATTTACCCAACTATTCCACTCTATATTCTTGTATCTAGAGCGGTGTTTAAACCAAAGAAACGACATACATTTAACACTAGCAACCACCTCTACGACTCTAGGCGAGGAGCCGTCAAACACCTTCTTATTGCGTTCCTTCCACAGAGCCCAGCACGCTATCATAACAATGCCCCGAATGATCTTCTTTCCCCACTTAGAAACCTGCATATGATCCTGAATTTGCAGCAATCATTGAACCAGAATATTGAAGAGATATAATCATGAATATAAGATTATTTCTAATATATAATAAATTCAATCATTTAATGTTCTTTATATTAATTCACTTATTATTTATTATGTCAAGTTCTTTGGGGAAATAAATATGTTTTCCATTTATATAAACTTGAATGAGTTTTTTTAAAATAAATATGTTATTGTTGAGGTTGGTTGCGTTTGAAGGACATAACAATTATAAGTTTTAAATTATTTTTTATATTCCATATTATTTATTGCATCACACATAATAAATATAAATTTTGATATGAATACATATAACCCTAATATGAACTATACATACAAAATTAAAGAAAATATAACATTACTCATATTAAATGATGCATTTACGAAGTAAGAAATTTGTTTTGGCAAAGATATATAAATAAAGTCCAAAAAACTTGTTAGGTTACATCAAAACAGAAGGTAGACGGGCAACAATTTGTTTTTGAATACAAAATAATTAGTATATTTTATTTCAAATTAATATTTTCTTATTTTAAAAAGTGTTATCAAAGTAGAAGATGAAATGTAATTAGTTCTTGATCTAAGATTATATATATTCAACATATATATAAACACACACACACACACATATATATATATAATGTTTATACATATGTTTAACATTTGTAAAAACGATAATAAAAAATTATAAACATGATGAGGTTTTAAATTTTTGGTTACGTCATATAATGATGTGTATATAAATTTTTTATTATCCCATATTCTTTTAATAGGTTTGTTTTTAGTTACTAAAGTAGAGATATTATAATAAAGTATAGGTAAGTAGATAACTAATATTAATTATTAAGAATTAAGAATATTGAAGAGATATAATCACGAATATTAGATTATTTCTAATATATATTAAATTCAATCATTTAATATTCTTTATATTTACTTATTATTTATTATGTTATATGATTGAGGTAGCATGATAAATTACCACATGACATTTTGGTGAAATCCTTTATTATAAGAGAATGTGTTGGACCGTTCTATGACCCGAAAAGTCAGTTAAGGCAGTTCATCTTTGCGTACAAAGGCGGAATCAGTGTAGACAAAGTAACAACAGCTTTTTCCTTCAATTTCCTTCTCTATTAATGCTTTCTGAATGGATTTTGACAGAGTTTCGTCACCTAGCACATGACCTGATTTCGCTCCAATTAGTTACAAATGAAATCACACATGGGGTATTTATAGATGTGCTCATATAAGCGAAACCCCCTAGTATCTTGGAGCGAAACCCCTAACTAACCCCAAAAGCGAAATCACCAACTAAGTGTACATATGAGCGAAATAACAACTAACTGATTTCGCTTATAATGACACACTTGTCATATGAGCGAAATTAACATTCTAAAACCCTAATATCTGAATTTCAACTCCGTACAACCTTTCTAGACCTAAGACTCAATACAAACGTAGTCAACAGACATTCCATGCACCAACAGACTCCCCCTTGGATGTTGACGAAGTCTTCAGCTCCGAGTCTTCAGTCTTGGTCTTTTCTCCAACTCTGTCTTTTCATCGTAAAAACTCTATCTTCACAGGTTCAGAATCACTTCCTAGCTCCATCTTCAAACTTCCCTTTGACTATTGATCTAGACTTCCCCTTTCACAGACTCCCCCTCTCAGTATGTTAGAATCTGAGGTCTTAATCTAGTTCAAGCTTTGACAATTAGCTTCCATGGGAATGATGACGTCCAAAACCTGTGTCTCAAACATCAATCATTACAAACTTATCTCTTCACAAAAACACACAATCTATCAGTACTAAAAATCCACTCAATTATTCAGGTCCAAATTAATGACCCTGATTACTCAATTAATCTACCAAGTTCAACTTAATGACCTCGGTTGATCTTTTGACAAAACTGACTGATTTTGTTTAAACATTTTCAAACATCTTCTGAAAAATGTAACAAGCATCAAATTAATGAACTTGTTTTTTAACTTTTAGATCACTCAAACTCTATCAAAGTAAGCTCTCCTCATTCTTCAGCTCAGAACTTTTCCCGCATCTGCTTCAATCTTCGAGAATCCAACGATTAACTCTCCACTTTGGTTTGTCAAAAATAAAGCAGAAATAAAATCTTTTTGGATCTTAATAAAGTGTTCTAAACTAAGAAATGAAATACAGAAACTTAAATTGCAGAAAGTAAGCAAAATAAACTATTTACAAACTTATTTTTTATGAGCGTGTCAGGGAATCAGATCAGCTTTTCAGACAAATTACTAGTACCGTTAAGCTTCATTTCATACTCAGACTTAAACAATTCACCTCGATTGTCAATATATTGATCCATCTTAAATTCTCACACAAATTTCAATTTACTCAGGATACGAATTAGATGTCTTATGAACTTAACTCATTCATGTGTCCCACCTCTTGAATATACTCCCGTATCCAGAATCCCAGATATTCAGTCTTACAGGTGAGTATACCACAGCTGATATCTGTAAGGGGTTAAATGCGAGGGCCGTGAGAGCTCAGGTCGATACTTCCGTATACGCAGAGAGATGACGGCTTCGACTTTTTGGTGTGTCCCCTTTAGAGGACCTTTTAGTTACAACAGCAGCAACTATCAATTTTATTGTTTCATCAGCTTCCTGAGGGCAATGCTATGTTTTAATCATTTGCAGAAAGTATTATTCGGGGACTAGGTCAGAACTTCCATTCAGCAGAAGTCCCGGAATAATACCCCAGATATCACTGAGTATAAAGACCTAGTATCTTAGAATATGGGACCTTTCAAACAAGATTTCAGGGGTTACCTATATATCCAAGTAGTGTTCCCCACAAATTTCGCAAGTTTGAAATTTTAGGTTTATATCCCAAATAAATCTACTAAATGTGCGAAAACCTATCGACACATCATTAGTGAGACTGTTTAACTCATATAATCTTTACAATTCTTTAGCATATTGTAATTGTCTAGCCGATGTACTATCATTTTCCCTATATACACAAGCTCTTTTTCAATTTTCTATTGTTTTTGGATTTTGAAATTTTATCATGTTTTTGTATTTTTGCATTTTTTTACTGTTTTTGTATTTTCTGAAAATATACTATTTACATCTACTCCCCCTAAATACCAAAACAAGTAAAAAATCGAGAAACCATTGCAGATTGTTGCTCATCTTCATCCGTAACAGTACTCTCATCAACGCCAATAATGCCATCGACACCGAAAGAAGCTTCATACCATTTAGTTTTAACAAATATTTAAACCGATTTTTATCAAAAGCTTTGGTATGTAAATCAGCTTTCTGTTCGTCAGTGTGGATTTTCTCAATTCGTATCAACTTTTTCTCGAAACAATCGCGAATAAAGTGATGACGAATTTCTATGTGTTTAGTTTTAGCGTGATGTACTGGATTCTTTGTTATATTTATAGCGGCCTCATTATCAACAAAAAGAGGTGTGTTAAGAAACTGCAAACCGTAGTCGCGCATCTGTTGCTGTATCCACAGGATCTGAGAGCAGCAACTGCTAGCAGATACGTACTCCGCTTCACATGTAGATAGCGCCACATACGTTTGTTTCTTACACTGCCAGGTGACTAACCGAGGTCCAAAGAACTGGCATCCTGCAGTTGATGATTTTGAATTGACTTTGCAGCATCCGAAATCCGAATCGGAATACCCTTCGAGCGTAAAGTCGCCTTTCCTAGGATACCACAACCCCAATGAAGGAGTTCCTTTCAGGTAGCGTAATATCCTCTTCACAATAATCATATGCGAACCTCTCAGGTTAGATTGATATCTTGCTGCGAGGCACGTTGGGTACATGATATCAGGACGTGAAGCAGTTAGGTACATCAAAGAACCTATCATGGAATGGTAGAACGTTTCATCAGCCCTGTCTCCGGTGAGATCTGGGTGAATTCCATGATTTGTTGCAAGTGGGGTAGCAGCTGGAGTAGAACTTGACATCCCAAATTTCTCTAGAATATCATGAACGTACTTCGTCTGGTGAATGAAAATTCCCTTAGGTAGTTGTTCAACTTGTAGTCCCAGAAAGAATTTCATCTCCTCCATTGATGACATTTCGAATTTTTGCTTCATCACTGATTCAAAATCTTTGCATAGATTCTCATTTGTCGACCCAAAAATTATATCGTCCACATAAATCTGAACTATCAGAAGATGACCGTCGACCTCTTTAGTGAAGAGAGTGGCATCCACTTTTCCACGTATGAAGTTGTTGGCTAGTAGGTGTTGAGACAAAGTCTCGTACCAAGCTCTCGAGGCCTGGTGTAAACCATACAGCGCTTTGTCCAATAAGTAGACCTTGTTTTTGTGGATTGGATCGGTGAAGCCCGGCGGCTGACCGACATAAACCTCCTCTTTAACCTTCCCATAAAGAAACGCCGATTTTACATCCAACTGATATACTTTGAAGTTCTTCCAAGACGCAAATGCAAGGAAAATTCTGATTGCCTCTAGTCGTGCCATAGGAGCATAGACTTCAGTAAAATCAATCACCTCCTGTTGACTAAAGCCCTGAACAACGAGTCGAGCTTTGTCCCTTACAACAACTCCTCTGTCGTCTCTCTTACACTTAAATACCCATTTCATATTGATTTTTCTATGACCATCCGCAAATCCACTAACTTCCACACTCCCAACTTTTCAAACTGACTTAACTCTTCTTGCATCGCAATGAGCCAAGAGTCTTCAGTAAGCGCCTCTTTGTAAGTTCGCGGTTCGATCTGCGAAATAAAACAACTTAATGAAAATTCAGTTTGTAAAGGTGCTACTGTATAATAAAAACATGTAAGGCCCTGGTCAATTTGACGTCTCGTGCGAACGCCTGATTGAAATTCTCCTATGATCAACTCCTCTGGATGATATGAAAGAGTTCGCGGCATTACTTCGCTTGGAACATCCACATCGCCTTCCAGATTAGTAACATTTTGATTTGCACCTTGTTCACTCATTTGGTTTATTTGACTTAAATCCTGAATCTGCTCCCCCTCAGAATCTGAATCTCTATGATCAAAGATCGGCATGTTTTCAGCTTCTTGATTATCTTGAGCAACTTCATTCTGTTGAACATCATCGTGTTCACCAGCATTACTCGGACCTGCTTCATCGTCATTTGAAGTTTCCCGTGGTCGCATCGAATACTCAGCTGGGAACCTTTGCTGTGACTCGTACTCGCGCAAAATATCCAACTTATCAAAGAAATCTTCTTCTTCGTCTTTTTCTTCTCTCATGTCAAACGAATCCCACAACTTATCATAATGATAACACCATGAATCTCCTGGATTTTGTGGCGGCATAGTATAACCTTGACATTCAACATTTGCAGCTTCAATAATCCGCTTCTCTCTTGGAACGAAGACACGTCGCGTAGGACTTGAATAACCAACAAATATACCCTCAATGCACTTTGGACCAAACTTTCCATAAGGCTCTAGAACAGTACAGGGTGACCCGAACGGTTCAAGATACTTCAAATTCGGTTTACGGTTATTGATTAACTCAAAGCATGTTTTGTTGAACTTTTTGACAGTGAGAACCCTGTTGAGCGTATAGCATGCGGCGGAAACAGCTTCAGCCCAAAAATTAATTGGTAACTTTGAATTTGCGAGCATCGTTCTATCCGTCTCGATTAGTGTCCGGTTTTTACGTTCTGCGACTCCATTCTGCTGCGGAGTGTACGGAGCACTAAACTCATGCAAAATACCTCTTTCATCACAAAATTCTTCCATCTTGCTGTTCTTGAATTCAGTACCATTATCACTTTGAATTCTTTTAATACGCCTTTGGTACAGATTCTCAATCTTTTTGAACAACATCATCGAATTGTCAAACGTTTCGTCTTTTGTCTTTAAGAAAGAAACCCACGAAAATCTGGAATAATCATCAGTAACCACAAGACAATATTTGTCTCCCGTAATACTCTTGACATTCACCGGACCAAACAAATCCATGTGAAGTCTCTCCAGGGGTCTTGAGACTGAATTGACTTGCTTTGCAGGGTGTGACTTTTTCTTCTGCTTGCCTTTAACACAGCTAATGCACTCCCCTTCCAGATGATAATCTTTGACATGAACTCCAAGAACTAAATCATTGTGCACCAAGTGATTCATTTTTCTAAGATGTATATGCCCCATCTTCCGGTGCCACAATCTCGATTCTTTTTTAGTTGCTCTGGACACAAAACAATGAGCCTGACCCGTGGTTGTAGTAGCTACGCTCATATCCAAAACGTACAGATCATTAACTCTCGGTGCCCTCATGATAATCCATTCCTCAGGGATAACAAATCCTGGTTTCAAGATCAAACATTCTTTATCAGTGAAGTGAGTGGTATACATCCTGTCACAGATCTGCGAGATACTCAGCAGATTGTTCTCCAGCTCAGCAATGTAGTTAACTCTTTCAAACGTCACAATCCCGTTGGATAACATTCCTTCACCAATAATCCTTCCTCTTTGATTACCCGCAAAACCAACATAACCTCCATTGATATTCTTCACATCATACAACAATGCAGTCTTCCCTGTCATATGTCGAGATGCTCCACTGTCCATAATCCAGCGTGAGACTAATCTCGGAAGATCCTGCACATATAACAACATGATTAAAACACTTCAATAAAGATGCCGATTCATGCTTCGCGATCAAGGAAGCTCTAGTAATTCAAACTGTTTAGTCGAACATTGTGTCCACCCAAGCCTCATCAGCCTTGGGTGTAACCTTGACACTTTTAACTCTCGCAATTTGAATTTTAAAGTTTTCAGCCTTCAGAGGTGGAAATTTTGCATCATAATCAATCTGAATTGACTCCTCAGAAGGTGAAATCTTTTTCTCAGTTTTAGGTTTCCAAACTTGTTGAGATAATGCTACCCGTTTGTAAAATTTGTCATTTTTAGTTACCACATTCTTTACGGGTTCATTTTTCACTTTGGTGTTGTCATTTTTCACACTCTTTTTCTCAACAACCATTGGTGCTTTACCCTTCTCGTCAACTTTCTTCTTTTGAATCTTCACAGTTTCAATCTTAGGCTTCACATTGGTACACTTTCGTGCAATGTGACCAACTTGATTACATCTAAAGCAAGTTCAAGTATCAACCACTCAACTTGTGCCTTCAGACTGAGCCTGTGAAGCTCTCTTCTCAAAGAACTCTTCATTCGATTTTGAAAAAAATTCTTTCTCTTCATCAGCAAGTGAACTTGAACTGTTCACAAACTTTTTCTTTTCAACAAACCTCTTGTTTTGAAAATTTCTCTTTTGATAACTCTTACCACCCTGATAACCACCCGACCAATTGTTTTGATTTTTGTTATTATAAAAACGTGATGGAATAACAGGTTTCTTGTAGTATGATTTATCTTTTTCAAAATTCATTTGTCTCTTTGTTTGACTCAGACTGTTCACTTCCGACAATTCAACTTCAACCAACTTGAAAACATTTGTTAACTTTTTCACATTCACATTCTCAATTGGAAACTCTGAATCCGAATACAACTTATCAGATCCCGACATCTTGTACATGACAAGAGTAGGTTCATCATTTAAGTTGTTTTTGGATTTTTGTTTCGGAATATATTTATCCAAGAAACATCCATCATCTTCAGCTAAATCAGACATCAAAACACTTTTAGCTGTGCTCCTAACAATCTATGTCTGAACACTATCATCAGATGATAAAGAAAAAGTAACATCAATGTTCTCCGGAAGTTTAACTTCATTCTCTTCCTCGATTTCAACCAACCCAGATTGCTTTTTCGTATAATTTTCAAGAATCGGAGGTGCAACTCTATGAAAACCCACCCCAGTTCCATCAGAATAAACATCTTCGCCAGCTTTGTTTTTCCCGATGGGTTTTGGAACAATGTGTTGCAAAACAAAGCTTGCGGAGTTGTAACTGTTAAGCTTCAACCGGATTCGCTCATTTTCAATTTCAGCCTCTTGAACTTTAAGTTTCAAATTAGTGATTTCATCCAGTTGTTGGTTGATTGATTCTTCTTTTACCCTAAGCACGACTTTTAGTTGAACATTTTCTATATAAGTTTTACCGTTTCGATCATCATTATCTTTCATTGTGCTTTTAAGCTTCTCAAATTTTTCAGTAATTTGACGGTTTTCAAGAACTAACTTTTCATTTTCTTTTCTAATCCTCTCATGATCAGTTTTATCATTTTCAATTTTGTTAGTTAATTCTTTTATCCATTCATTTGAAGCTTTCAGCATCTTGTCACGATCAAGAATTTGATTCTCAACGTTTCTGACTTTCGCTGTCAGATCTTCAACCTTCTTACCATTGAGATACGTGATCGTATTACAAAATTTGCATTCTTTGATGCAATTTTTGTAATCAACATCCCCATTGACTTTCTTACCTGATTCAGTCGTTGACGTGTTTGAACTGACCTGGCTTTTAGACTCAGAGACGGATTTAGAATCTACCTCAATCGCCTTAGCTGCCAGCACCTTGTGTCACACCCTGGCTTTGCGGAAGCGTGGTTAATTTAAAAAGCTATATGAATTTAAAAACCATGCAATATCATCCATTAAATTAGGTTCGAAAAGTAAAATACTATAGCATTGTCTCAGCGGAAACACATCCTAACAACATAAACAGTGTTCAACAGACACAAACATCAACATGACATAAACACAGTTTAAGAACTGTGACTCGTCCAGGAAAACGTCACATCCCTTAAACTTGGATGACCTCGTAACTACTGCAGCGGGAAAACGTGCCATACCGTGCCATATCCTTTAATTCCCTGAAATACATGTAAGTTGAAAAATCAACAATAATGTTGAGCGAGTTCATGTGTAAGTGAGTAAATAAACCTTTGTATGTATAAAACCCTGGTATGTAGCAAATAAGGAAAAACAGATCACCAATGGTTTGCAAGGCCATTGATATGTGTGAAGTGCAAGTAGGAAGACTCAAACCTAGCGGATTTATGCGTTGGGCACAAAGTCACCACCTGGTCCATTAGGCGGGCTCAGGGGTTGGGCTCGCTACACCCAGATAGATCTACCGCTACTGTCCCTCGGTCCTACCTTGAGGATTAATGGCCTCAAGTTTCCGCCTACCCACTCACATGATCTAAGTCGTAAACCTCCTTACGCTAACCATACCATGTATAAAGTATTCGTAATCAAAGTAACATGTCTTTCACCCCCGCAGTTTAGAAAACTGAAAATAGTTAAGAGAAAAGGGGGACATGAACTCACAGTGGTGCGTCTCTACCAAGTATATCTCCTGATCAAGCAGCTGTGCGACGACCTACACGTACTAACTCTATTAGACGGACGGCCGTGCCTTAGCTTTATGGTTTAAGTTTTTGGGAAATAGTTAGACAACTATTTCGTGTTTACATTCTGTAAATACTTGGTAATTATTTTCCTCCCCAAGGATGGGGGATCTAATACATGTGCGTTCGTAAAATTCGAAATATATTATTAAGTCTCACTTAAAATATACTTTAATCCTTTCTCCAAAATATAAGTATTTTTCTCAAAAATATTATATTTTAATACACATAATTTTCCCAAAATAATACCTTGACAAAAATACGTGTTTGTAAATATTTCCTTAAATGCGTAATTTACGTTTTATAGATCGAATGGTAATAATAATTACCGGTGTAACTTAAATAATTATCGCGAAGGCGTTTGTATCATTTTGGAATTGTTAACACGGTAATATTATTTTTACCCTAAAAATAATATTAGTATATTTCACAAAACAATCATAAACACATAACAAGTGACGTTATGAAGAAAAATATATCTTCCAAATATATATTTATCACGTTTTATTTTGTGAAAACCCCACCTCCGATATTTTGTAAATAAAGTCGTGGCGAAACTTATATAGGAAAACAAGTCAAAATGTATCTCTAACACTTGTAGAGAAAATATTTCCAAGTGTTAGGTTTTTAGAAAAATTTCGCCAGAGTTTCCCCTGTAACTGGAGGTGGCCACGCTTTCAAGCGTATCATTTTCTTTTATGATTCAATTCAACAATATTTTCATTCAACCAAAACAATGTTCAAAGCAACAAACTAGCCAATAAACATGTAAATCGCAAAAATTACATGAACTTGTAGTTTGTCCAAAAATATGAAGTAAATCCCATTACTTTTAGTGGATCTTTATATAAATCATTCTGGTTTCGTAAAAGCCTCTCTTTTAAAGAAATTCCATCTTTACAACTTCTTGTAAAATTTGACAAAACTAGTTCTTTGTCGAGACTTTAGTGTTACACATGTGTTTACACACTTGTGTGTTTTAAAAATTCATTCTTGTTAGTGTAAGATCCGGTTTTTAGAAAATAAGATTTCTTTGACACTCGGTCTTTTGAAAATACCGCTTGTAGATCCGTAGATCTACTAGTTTTAAACACTATTTTGTAAGTAAAATCGTTTTTACACAAGTTCAAGTTTCTCGTGTGGTAGAGTTTCATCACTTAACCCTTGTTACACTAAAACAACTCTATGTCATGATCCATGATCATGACCAATCCGGGTTAAACGATGATCCGAGCTACCACAACATAGATCGGGCCTAAATAACTACACAAATCAAATACTACAAGATTTACACAACATTCAAGCTTTTAACCATCATTACTAGCATTTTTAGTAGACTTTTATGTATCATCTTGCATGTTTACGAGTTTTAACCGTTACATATCATTTTAACCACCTTAAAATAGTTCGAGAGTGTGATTATAGTAACTTACTACTAGCTCGAGGCTAGGGAAGAATCTAGACGCAAAATGAGTGGATAAATGCAATGAGATGAGGTCCTTCGAGTTCCGAATGCACCAAGCCTCCTCGTAGGTGATCCTTAACACTTGAATGATCTTGGAATGGCTTGAACAAAACTCGAAAAATTGATGGGTTGGATAGGGGTGTTCGGCCGTGAGTTATTTAGAGAGAGGGAGAGTGTTTTGAGTGGTGAAATGTTAAGTAAATGAATGAGGGGTTTAGTGGTGATCTTATAGGCAAAGGTTATGAACATTATCCAAGGGTTTGTGTGTCTAGTAGATATGGAACAAGTATAATAAAATAATCACAAGAAGGACAAGGGTGTCCCCCTCTTGGGGACGGTTTGGTTAGGGCGGGGGGGGGGGGGGGGGGGGGTTAATCCGGTTCCAAATCAACCATTTAGTTAGCATGTAGTTAGGTTAGTTTAGTTAGTTTAGGGATTAACCCGGTTACTAGTGTGTTGTGCATTACAGTGGGTGTTCGGGTATTCAGAGACCCTAACTGGCTCAGAAAAAGATAAACAATGTTAATGGCAAAATTTTCATGTCCCGGGTAAAGTCCGGTTGTTCGGTTGGATAGTAATCCGTTAAAGCGTTTAACAAAGCTTTAAAGTGTCGTTAATATAAATTTTAGTGACACAACTTATTCCCGACACTTTGGAAAGTGTCTAGTAATATTTTTCTCATGATTTGGCACTTTATTAGTTAAAGTGCTGAATTTTGTACTTAGAGTACGTTTTAGGCACATCCTGTCATTGTAACTTATTACTAGAGACGCAGTTCTACAACCCTTGTGTCCCTACACTCACCACTAGTGTAGTAATTATTTCTGGCTCATACAGGCCTTAGGGGCAGTGCATGCCCGGTGCTGGCTATCTCAGCATGTTTAATAGGTTATCCGTTCATTGTGCTACTGTGCTTTTGTGCATCATGGTTGTCACTAAGGTTCAGCATGTAAATAATGTAGTGACAGTAAATAGAGTATGATGCAAGTATGTACATGTATCAACATTCAAGTAGCAGTTTATCCATAAGTTCAAGTAAGCGCAGTAATTAAGCAGTAATTAATTATTAATTGGGTCGTACGGATACCTGGTTTAGTGAGGGTTGTCACATTCTCCCCCCGTTAGAAAAATTTCGTCCCGAAATTTTAAGTTCTGCTTCTAGGTGTAGGGTTCTTGGGAAATAAGTGGGGGTACTTCTCTTTCATCCGGTCCTCACGCTCCCAGGTGAATTCAGGACCATGCCTAGCATTCCAACGAACCTTGACGAGCTTGACACTGCTCCAGCGGGTTTTGTTCACTTTCCAATCCGTGACCTCAACAGGTTCTTCAACGAAGTGGAGCGTGTCGTCAACATGAATTTCGTCGGTGGGAATGATAACGGTATCTTGAGTTGGACTTTTCTTCAAATTTGATACATGAAATGTATCGTGAACACCATTCAGTTTAGCAGGCAAGTCCAGCTTGTATGCTACTAGTCCAATTCTCTCCAAAATTATGAATGGACCAATATACTGCGGATTCAACTTTCCACGCTTCCCGAAGCGTGCCACACCCTTCCAGGGTGATACCTTTAACAAAACCATATCTCCTACCTCAAATTCCAGAGGCCTCCTTTTTCGATCCGCGTAGGCTTTCTGACGATCACGAGCCGCCTTGATGCGATCTCGGATCTGTGCGATCTTATCCATGGTTTCCTGGACCATATCAGGACCAACCAATTGTCTATCACCTGCGTCAGACCAACAAAGCGGTGATCTGCACTTGCGGCCATATAGAGCTTCGAATGGCGCGGCTCCAATACTGGTGTGGTAGCTGTTGTTATATGAAAATTCGACCAAAGGAAAATGCTTATCCCAGCTACCGCCCAAATCCATAACACACGCTCTCAGCATGTCTTCCAAAGTTTGTATCATCCGTTCGCTTTGCCCGTCGGTCTGCGGGTGAAATGCGGTGCTCAAATTCAGTTGGGAGCCAAAAGCTTCTTGGAAGGATTGCCAAATCCTTGATACGAACCTTCCGTCTCTATCAGAGATGATTGAGAGAGGTACTCCATAGCGCGTAACGATTTCTCTCATGTAAATTTCAGCCAACTTGCTCGTATTATCCTTCTCTCTGTTAGGTAAGAAGTGCGCTGACTTCGTTTAGCGGTCCACTATTACCCAAATAGTGCCATGGCCTCTTGGCGTTCTTGGCAACTTTGTAATAAAATCCATGGAAATTTGTTCCCATTTCCACTTGGGAATCTCGGGTTGTTGCAGAAGTCCTGAAGGCTTCTGGTACTCTGCTTTCACCTTAGCGCACGTTAGACACTTGCTCACACAAACAGCAACATCGCCTTTCATCCTAGGCCACTAGTAATAATCCTTAAGATCTTGGTACATCTTATCTGCTCCTGGGTGGACAGAGTACCGCGATTTGTGAGCTTCATCGAAAATAACCTTCCTTAAACCACCAAACAGAGGAACCCAAATCCTTTTCTCAAAACATAACGTTCCTTCCTCGTTTGGCACCAATAGCTTCTCCATCCCACGGAGATATTCCTCTTCCAGGTTTCTTTCCTTAAGAGCTTCCTTCTGCGCGGCACGAATGCGCAAGGAAAGATCTGTTTGGATAATCATCTCTAAAGCCCTAACCCTTATGGGCTTGATTCTTTCTTTTCGACTTAAGGCATCGGCGACCACACTCGCCTTCCCTGGATGATACTTTATCTCGCAGTCGAAGTCATTCAACAACTCAACCCATCGTCTTTGCCTCATATTCAACTCCTTCTGGTTGAATATGTGTTGCAGGCTCTTGTGATCTGTGAAGATCGTACACTTCGTACCATATAGGTAGTGTCCCCAGATCTTTAATGCAAAAATCACTGCGCCAAGTTCCAATCATGTGTGGTATAGTTCTTTTCATGTACCTTCAGTTGACGCGGTGCGTAGGCTATAACTTTTTGGCGTTGCATCAACACGCAACCCAATCCTTGACGTGAGGCGTCGCAGTATACCACAAAATCGTCAGTACCTTCCGGTAGTGCTAAGATTGGCGCATTGCAGAGCTTATCTTTCAATAACTAGAACGCTTCTTCCTGTTTGATTCCCCAATCAAACTTCATATCCTTCTGCGTGAGGAGCGTCAATGGTTGAGCGATTTTCAAAGAATCCTCAATAAACCTTCGATAGTAGCCAGCCAAACCCAAGAATTGTCGAATCTCGGTTGGCGTCTTTGACGTTTCCCAATTCTTGATCGCTTCGATCTTGGTTGGGTCCACGTGAATCCCACCTTCATTTACCACGTGTCCAAGGAACTGGACTTCTCATATCCAAAACTCGCACTTAGAGAACTTGGCATACAGCTGTTCCTTCTTCAGCAATTCCAAAATGGCTCTTAAATGCTGTTCGTGCTCAGCCTTCGTCTTTGAATAAATCAAGATATCATCGATGAACACAATCACGAACTTATCTAAGTACGGCTTGCAAACTCGATTCATCAAATCCATGAACACTGCAGGTGCGTTTGTCAACCCAAACGGCATAACTAGGAACTCGTAGTGTCCATAACGAGTTCTGAAGGCTGTTTTCGGGATACTCTCCTCCTGTATCCTTAACTGATGGTATCCAGATCGAAGATCGATCTTAGAGTAAAAGCTTGAACCTTGCAGTTGGTCGAATAGATCATCGATCCTTGGCAGAGGGTATCTATTCTTGATCGTCAGCTTGTTCAACTCCCGGTAGTCAATGCACATTCAAAAACTACCGTCCTTCTTCTTGACAAACAAAACTGGAGCTCCCCAAGGCGAGAAGCTTGGTCGGATAAATCCCTTGTCTAACAACTCTTGAAGTTGTGTCGACAGTTCTTGCATCTCAGAAGGGGCAAGTCTATAAGGTGCCTTAGCCACAGGCGCGGCGCCTGGAACTAAATCGATGTGAAACTCTACTTGCCTCTGAGGTGGCAGTCCAGGCAAGTCCTCTGGGAAGACTTCTGGATATTCCCTCACGACAGGGATGTCTTCGATCTTTGGTTCTTCAGCTTTCTTATCTACAATGTGCGCCAGGAAGGCAGCACATCCCTTCTGCAAACACTTTCGCGCTTTCAGACAACTGATAATTCTTAACGGTGTATCACGCTTCTCTCCGTGAACCACAATTGTATCACCATCTTCGGTTGGGATACGAACGACCTTTTCATGACAAACTATTTCTGCCTTGTTGTCTGATAACCAATCCATTCCTACCACCACATCGAAGCTTCCTAGCTGGACTGGTAGTAGATCCAAGGCAAACTCACGCTCTCCCAATTCGATCACACAACCTCTGATAACTTCACCGACTTCTACCAACTTTCCATTAGCCAATTCGATTGAGTACGGAATATCTAATTCACTAGCGGCTAACCCAAGCATATTCTTAAACTCTACTGATACGAAGCTATAATCGGCACCAGTATCAAATAAAACGGATGCATAGCGTTGATTGACAGGGAACGTACCAGTAACGACATTGGGATCTTGGCGTGCTTCCCTTGCTTCGATATTGAACACTCTTCCCCGGGCTTGGTTCAATTCTGGGTAGTTTCTCTTGTAGTGCCCAACATCACCACAGTTAAAGCATCTGGGTCTTTGACCGTTTCCACCACTATTTCCAGCTTGATTATTCCTCTGGCTACGATTCACAGCGCCCGCTTGATTCGTGTTGTTACCTCGATTCCCATTAGCTCTATTGTTTCCTTGTGGGCGATTTCCGTTCCCACCCCGGTTATTTTTCCTGTTTCCAAATCCTCCTTGGCCTCCCTGGCCAATAGTGGCCCAACAAGAATCCTTCAAGTGGCCAGGTTTCCACACGCTTCACACACTTTCAAACTACACCGGCCAGAATGGTGACGCTGGCAGTTGTTGCACTTGAGCTGAGTGCCCATATATCCCTTTCCTTTCTTTCCACTACCAGCTGTAACGTGTGCTAGCGCGCTTGACTCTCCTTTCTTAACAACCCCACTAGTGCCTTGCTTGAAGTTCGAGAACTTCCGTTTGTTACCTCCGGATGACTCGGCGTGAGTCTCCTTGTCAGGGTTTGCAAGTTTTTCTAGTCTAATGACTTCCGTAACGAGTGCCAAGCCCATCTTACTTGCAGCCATAGTTGTTGGTGGCCTAGATGTTGTCATTAAGCTCAGGACTTGAGGTGCCAGTTCCCAAATGAAATGTCCTAATTTCCTCAATTCTGGTTCCACTAAGTACGGAACGACTCGTGCCAAATCATGAAGTCTTTGCATGAATTCCAACATTTTTGGACCTTCCATTATCAGGCTCTGGAATTCACCTTCTAACCTCTGTGTGTCTGTTTGGGTGCAATACTTCTTACGCATTATTCCTTTCAACTCATCCCAAGTCAACGTGTATGCTGTAGTTAGGCCCATTATTCGAACCTGAAGATTCCACCATAATCGAGCTCCATCTTGAAACAACTCAGAAACGTATGGGACTTGTTGTTCTGACGTACAACCACTTATTCGAAAGATGGATTCCATACTTTCAGTCCATTTCACAAAAGCTATGGCACCCCCATTGTCGTCGAACTTCGGAGGCTTGTAGTTGAGGAAGCGCCAGTAGGAACAACCGTATTTTCTGAGGTGCCTCTGCTAGGTTTGGAGCGTAGCGCCTCGTGTTGTGCTATAGCTGCAGCAATTATCTCTTGAAGTTCCGCCTCTGAGGTGGGCATGCGCATTTCGCGTCTTGGTGGCATCTTCTAAAAGATGTTTCACGTAGGTTAGGTCATAGCAGGTAAAATGTACGTATGTATTCAACAATATCAGCACATAACATCTCATGCTATAAATAAATCAGCCACATCACATCCCATGTCATAGAACATAAACAATAGGTTACTGCGATTGTATTGCCACAAATCGAGACCAGAATGTAAGGCTTACAGGTACCCAACTGTATTATACAACATCAAGGACTTAGTAGGGAACGACCCTAGGCAAGTCGTGCGATCGCTGGACATGTTCAGGAATCTCTGGTTCGTCCATTTTCAAATTCCAGGACTCCATCTCAAGCTTCTGAATTCCAGTCCTAGAACCACATTTCTTCTCAATCATTTCCTTGAGCTCGTCCCAGCTCAATGCATAAGCAGCATCTGTGCCAAGGGCCTGAACCTGATGGTCCCACCATGAGAGTGTGCCATCTAGAAATGACCCCGAGGTAAAGGTAACACTCTGTTGGGGCGAACAATTAGTCATTCTTAGAATGGAGTCAATCTTTTCGGACCAACGAACAAATGTAACAGCGCCTCCTGTTCCGTCGAAGTTCAAAGGCTTGTAGTTCAGGAGCTGCTTATAAGTGCAGTCAGTTGGGGGGGGGGGGTTATTTCCAGTAGTGCCATCGCTGTGCTTAAAGCGGATGGCTTTATGTCGTGCAATTGCCTGTGAGATGCGTTTTCGCAGCTCGGCTTCTATCCTTGGCAACGTACTGGTGTTTGTGTCACGCCTGAGTGGCATTCTCTTCTGTCGAAATGGCATGAAGCGGGTTAGACAACATTCCAATTGTCTATCAGATACATAGCACCATAAGCCATCATGTAATCACCCAATTTCACACGAAAATATATTCAATGTATAAGTGAGGAAATAAATTCTGAGCCTTCGCATAGGTTTGCCAATTTGGCTCGTTGCTTGTAATAGAATGAACTTGAGGCTACATCGCCTTGGTCGTTCGTGTTTTAGTTATTTCCTGCTACATTGGTTTTCATTAGCTTGACCCGCAGAGTCCACCAGGATTTTTGTGCACTACAAGTCGTTATTACGTGGGCCCCCGTAATAATAAATTGTCTTGCACAATTACCCCAAATTTTCTCTCGTCCAAGCAGATGATCAATCAAGGAGCAACAGCAGGTGCATCGGCATGAATAGGGTCATGCTCCAATGCGGGGTAAAGAGCAAGGCCTGGCTCAGGGGCCACAGCTGGCTCCGGATCAACAAACTCCATCCCAAAAATCAGCCGGATCAACAAACACAGGGGTTACAGGATCCCCCAAGGGCTGGTATAAGTATATGAACTCAATATCATGGTCTGGATCAAAACCAGGTGGAAAAACAGGATCATCCTCAATATCGTGCTCAAATTCAAAGCTGTGTGCGGGAACTGGTGCAGCTGATGACGCCATATCAGGGTCGGCGTCGTGTGAGTGGTGCTGCACTCCCTGTATATGCGAAGATGCGGGCGTCAGAAACTCAAATGAGTCTGGGACAGGGGAATGGGCATGAGCTTCCTCTGCAGGAGCGTCCGCAAGCAGTAGGCTATTACCAGCAGCAATAGGGCCTCGCCCTCAAGTGGGTCCTCCTCTAATGGTTCGACATCGTGGTTGGAGACAACGTCGGGGGGCATATCTACAATGGGATAAATGGCAAGGGGCACAGGAGCAGGGATCACCGCGAGTGGCAAATTCTCAACAAGATGGCCATCAGCAGGCTCTGCTACGACATCAGGCAGCGCAAAGGGCTGAAAGTCGTCATCGTCTGTGCCGATAGTATCGGAAATGTACACCTCGTGCTCCGATGAAACTATGTCGTCTGATACTATGGCCATGGGATTCGTAGTTTCCATCTTTCTAGTACATGATGAAGGCATGACGTTTGTAACACAAACACACATACGTATAACAATCAATCATATAATCATATAAACATATTAGTCCAATAATCAATCAAACAGTCCTCCTAGTCCCACTAGCCTCCCAGCCTCTCAGACTGCTCTTCCTAGTCCCACTAGCCAATTCTCCTCTTAGACTGCTCTTCCTAGTCCCACTAGCCAATTCTCCCAGCCTCTCAGACTACTCTTCCTAGTCCCACTAGCCAATTCTCCCAGCCTCTCAGACTGCTCTTCCTAGTCCCACTAGCCAACTACCTCGGTCTCCTAGACCGAGCCTCGGCCTCCAAGACCGAGCCTATAAATAATAAAGGAAATGTGCTCAACATTTATTTGTAAAAACATTTTGGATCTGGACTTAAGTGGTATGCAGTAAAAAATGTTTTCGTGAGAGCCCTAGTGATCTAGTCTAGACTCGAGAAGGAATCCTAGTTCGCTATGATCAGAGCTCTGATACCAAGCTGTCACACCCTGGCTTTGCGGAAGCGTGGTTAATTTGGTGTGACTTCTTAATACCATAGCTTAACCATAACAAGCTATATGAATTTAAAAACCATGCAAGATCATCCATTAAATTAGGTTAGAAAAGTAAAATACTATAGCATTGTCACAGCGGAAACACATCCTAGCAACATAAACAGTGTTCAACAGACACAAACATCAACATGACATAAACACAGTTTAAGAACTGTGACTCGTCCAGGAAAAAGTCACATCCCTTAAACTTGGATGACCTCGTAACTAGTGCAGCGGGAAAACGTGCCATACCGTGCCAGATCCTTTAATTCCCTGAAATACATGTATGTTGAAAAATCAACAATAATGTTGAGCGAGTTCATGTGTAAGTGAGTAAATAAACCTTTGTATGTATAAAACCCTGGTATGTAGCAAATAAGGAAAAACAGATCACCAATGGTTTGCAAGGCCATTGATATGTGTGAAGTGCAACTAGGAAGACTCAAACCTAGCGGATTTATGCGTTGGGCACAAAGTCACCACCTGGTCCATTAGGCGGGCTCAGGGGTTGGGCTCGCTACACCCAGATAGATCTACCACTATTGTCCCTCGGTCCTACCTTGAGGATTAATGGCCTCAAGTTTCCGCCTACCCACTCACATGATCTAAGTCGTAAACCTCCTTACGCTAACCATACCATGTATAAAGTATTCGTAATCAAAGTAACATGTATTTCACCCCCGCAGTTTAGAAAACTGAAAACAGTTAAGAGAAAAGGGGGACATGAACTCACAGTGGTGCGTCTCTACCAAGTATATCTCCTGATCAAGTAGCTGTGCGACGACCTACACGTACTAACTCTATTAGACGGACGGCCGTGCCTTAGCTTTATGGTTTAAGTTTTTGGGAAATAGTTAGACAACTATTTCGTGTTTACATTCTGTAAATACTTGGTAATTATTTTCCTCCCCAAGGATGGGGGATCTAATACATGTGCGTTCGTAAAATTCGAAATATATTATTAAGTCTCACTTAACATATACTTTAATCCTTTCTCCAAAATATAAGTATTTTTCTCAAAAATATTATATTTTAATACACATAATTTTCCCAAAATAATACCTTGTCAAAAATACGCGTTTGTAAATATTTCCTTAAATGCGTAAGTTACGTTTTATAGATCGAATGGTAATAATAATTACCGGTGTAACTTAAATAATTATCGCGAAGGCGTTTATATCATTTTGGAATTGTTAACACGGTAATATTATTTTTACCCTAAAAATAATATTTGTATATTTCACAAAACAATCATAAACACATAACAAGTGACGTTATGAAGAAAAATATATCTTCCAAATATATATTTATCACGTTTTATTTTGTGAAAACCCCACCTCCGATATTTTGTAAATAAAGTCATGGCGAAACTTATATAGGAAAACAAGTCAAAGTGTATCTCTAACACTTGTAGAGAAAATATTTCCAAGTGTTAGGTTTTTAGAAAAATTTCGCCAGAGTTTCCCCTGTAACTGGAGGTGGCCACGCTTTCAAGCGTATCATTTTCTTTTATGATTCAATTCAACAATATTTTCATTCAATCAAAACAATGTTCAAAGCAACAAACTAGCCAATAAACATGTATATCGCAAAAATTACATGAACTTGTAGTTTATCCAAAAATATGAAGTAAATCCCATTACTTTTAGTGGATCTTTATATAAATCATTCTGGTTTCGTAAAAGCCTCTCTATTAAAGAAATTCCATCTTTACAACTTCTTGTAAAATTTAACAAAACTAGCTCTTTGTCGAGACTTTAGTGTTACACATGTGTTTACACACTTGTGTGTTTTAAAAATTCATTCTTGTTAGTGTAAGATCCGGTTTTTAGAAAATAAGATTTCTTTGACACTCGGTCTTTTGAAAATACCGCTCGTAGATCCATAGATCTACTAGTTTTAAACACTATTTTGTAAGTAAAATCGTTTTTACACAAGTTCAAGTTTCTCGTGTGGTAGAGTTTCATCACTTAACCCTTGTTACACTAAAACAACTCTATGTCATGATCCATGATCATGACCAATCCGGGTTAAACGATGATCCGAGCTACCACAACATAGATCGGGCCTAAATAACTACACAAATCAAATACTACAAGATTTACACAACGTTCAAGCTTTTAACCATCATTACTAGCATTTTTAGTAGACTTTTATGTATCATCTTGCATGTTTACGAGTTTTAACCGTTACATATCATTTTAACCACCTTAAAATAGTTCGAGAGTGTGATTATAGTAACTTACTACTAGCTCGAGGCTAGGGAAGAATCTAGACGCAAAATGAGTGGATAAAAGCAATGAGATGAGGTCCTTCGAGTTCCGAATGCACCAAGCCTCCTCGTAGGTGATCCTTAACACTTGAATGATCTTGGAATGGCTTGAACAAAACTCGAAAAATTGATGGGTTGGATAGGGGTGTTCGGCCGTGAGTTATTTAGAGAGAGGGAGAGTGTTTTGAGTGGTGAAATGTTAAGTAAATGAATGAGGGGTTTAGTGGTGATCTTATAGGCAAAGGTTATGAACATTATCCAAGGGTTTGTGTGTCTAGTAGATATGGAACAAGTATAATAAAATAATCACAAGAAGGACAAGGGTGTCCCCCTCTTGGGGACGGTTTGGTTGGGGGGGGGGGATAATCCGGTTCCAAATCAACCATTTAGTTAGCATGTAGTTAGGTTAGTTTAGTTAGTTTGGGGATTAACCCGGTTACTAGTGTGTTGTGCATTACAGTGGGTGTTCGGGTATTTAGGGACCCTAACTGGCTCAGAAAAAGATAAACAATGTTAATGGCAAAATTTTCATGTCCCGGGTAAAGTCCGGTTGTTCGGTTGGATAGTAATCCGTTAAAGCGTTTAACAAAGCTTTAAAGTGTCGTTAATATTAATTTTAGTGACACAACTTATTCCCGACACTTCGGAAAGTGTCTAGTAATATTTTTCTCATGATTTGGCACTTTATTAGTTAAAGTGCTGAATTTTGTACTTAGAGTACGTTTTAGGCACATCCTGTCATTGTAACTTATTCCTAGAGACGCAGTTCTACAACCCTTGTGTCCCTACACTCACCACTAGTGTAGTAATTATTTCTGGCTCATATAGGCCTTAGGGACAGTGCATGCCCGGTGCTGGCTATATCAGCATGTTTAATAGGTTATCCGTTCATTGTGCTACTGTGCTTTTGTGCATCATGGTTGTCACTAAGGTTCAACATGTAAATAATGTAGTGACAGTAAATAGAGTATGATGCAAGTATGTACATGTATCAACATTCAAGTAGCAGTTTATCCATAAGTTCAAGTAAGCACAGTAATTAAGCAGTAATTAATTATTAATTAGGTCGTATGGATACCTGGTTTAGTGAGGGTTGTCACACCTTGTCAGCCATATGAAACGCCCACTTTTCAACATTTAATAAATAACATAAACTTCATACCAGTTTTAGAAAAATTTTGACATGACCCATTCGTAAGGAAGACGATTTCCTGTTTTTTTAACATAATCAATCAAAATACATTCTACGACACTTACAAAATGTACTAAGATTTAGAACCTTACATATTTCATCAAAACATTAAATCCGAACTATTTAAAACAAAGTTTAAACTTCAAACTACTACTATTGTACTAGTTACTAGTTAAACATTTACTACTCAAAATGGTAATTTGACTCATTAAAAATAAGCAACTTAAACCAGAAGCGCATAAAAGTCGACATTGTGTGTGTGTTCGGTCCGAGAGCGCCGTAATTATACGTGGAATTTACCTATCATTCATAACAACAAAACATTTGTTAGTCGTAATGCATAACAATTCGAATCCTTTAATTACCTATCATTATTCGACCCGTTATCATGGCATGGTACTTTACTAACATGTTTACCTTCATTCGGAAACATCCAACATACCACTTTCCGACTCATGTATAATGAATTGCTACATACCATACATTTCGACATACTTACATCATTTGACCCGTTATAAACAAGTCAATTTCTAAACATTCCAACAATCATTTCACTTATCATTCCAACCCATTTAGACGGTTCATTTCATATTCATTACAACATCATCTTTTGAACATTTCACAATATAAGCTCTTTGCATCTAGTCAATCATGATCCATAATGGAAATGTACACTAATTCATAGTACCAAATATTATCATTCATAAATCTGCTAATAGAGTAAATAAAGTGCATATGAACTTACCGTGATCTTGAGATGCTTGTGACTTCGAGTGACTTGCGCCTTCTTCTTTCTTCGTGCCTAACGTCATAACTTCATACTTTAGCTTTCGTAAACATTACTTCACACAAGTATCTTGATTTAGTCATCATGGCTTATATAATTACACATACATCCATTTTTTATTTACATCACCATTAAATCGAGAGTTCATGTCAAATCTCAACTAAAACATTTTTATGCATTTCATCGAACACATGGCGTGCATACTATTTATAAAGCATGAAGTACAAGTAATTATAGCACATTTATCTTATTTCATCAATGGGTAAACATGATTCTTTCACAATCAATATCATAACCCTAATTCATATGACTTATACTAAAATACCCATCAAAACCACATTCTATAACACAATTTAACATCAACATCACACAATTCATTCCATAACTTTTCTTAACTCTAATTTACTACAATTCCATGTGGGTTTTGCTCCAAACTATCAATGTAATCAAAATTGCTCATAAAACAACTTCTATATGATCATGTTGTGTAGAATTCATGTTAAATCACACATTTAATCACGGATTACACAAAACCCGTTTCATCAAACATCACTAAATCATGAAATTAAACTTACTTGATGTGAAATTCACTTAGGGAATGAACATTCCTAACTCATGCATTGGATTAACCACAGGTTTCACCTTCAATTTGATTGAATTTAGTAGGTTAGGGTTTTGAAGGAGAAGCTCCTCCTGGCTCCCTTCTCTCGATCGCACACACCCAGACTAAAACACTGGGCATTTTTTTTAAGGTTTTAATTATAAAACTTTCATTCTTAACCCCCCATCTTTTAGGACATATCACTTTATCTCATTTCTATTTACTAACTTGGTAAATCTTAATACATATATAAGATTTTGGATTTGCTTAAATGCTATAAATATTAAAAATAGTAAAATTTCATGTTTACCATTTCTTTTCGTCAAAGTATTGCGATTATAACATTATAATATGCCATGCGAAATTTGGGGTGTTACAAGTCTACCCCCCTTAAAGAAGGTTTCGTCCCCGAAACCTGAATACATACATTCTGACGAGTTTATTTGTATCCCTTCGTAATTACATACCTCGAACTTTGATAACATGCTTTCACTTGATCATCCCTCATGATGAATCGATTGTTACTACTCTAAACTTGTCTAATACACTTGGTAATTCACTCTTGTATGAATCAAAGTGATCCTATTACATTATTTCATGATTATCGTTCAATTGTTCAAGCTGATTTCTTAAAACTGATATGTCAGATTATTCATTTCCGCATACTTCTAACATCTACTTAGGAGAAATAATTATCACAATGTTTATACTTGTTCATTCCTATTCATTCATATAAAATCACTAATCAAACATCATTCAATAGTTTCTAACTATTTAGCTTCTACATACTCCCCATCCTTCCAGGGCTAATATCAAGCAAAAAAAAAAAAAATTTCTTTCATGTCACTTGCTTGATAGTTCTTTTCATACTTCTCTTGCAATACCTACGTATAATCTTTACCCGATACCAATATTTCTTTCACAAATGATCTATCATAACTGCATGGTTAACTACAACTTAATGTATAAATTTATACAAATCATGTACATACCATCTTGCTCTAATCTCTTTACCGTCTATCCTTAGGTTACAAGGGTCAACCTAAGTCTTTAATCACATTATCAATATGATCGTGTAATAAATACTTACATTTGATCAACTCATATTACACTCGAGGTGTCATACTCAGCTATACTTGTCATCACATTCCATATTTGTCATACATCATTCCTTCTAGCAATTATAATATTAAGGTAATTACCTAACATTGTACCTCAAAGGATTAATTCTTATCAACCTAGGTTCCTCTACATACGAGATTATAAGCTTATTACACATGCCACTCCATTTCACGTATGAGTTACATAAAACTTGGCACAACCATTCAATCGATAATTTAGATTACACTCTACCACGTAGGGTTGTTTTATAATACGAACCAAGAATCATGCGTATAAAAACTTTAACTCTCGAACATTTCTTTAGACATTTATCTTCTAATAATTCCTCACATACGATAGGAAACTCTACAGAGGGCAAGATTTATTCAAATATTCATTCAAAAACACATCATATTTTACATTCCACTCAACCCCTTTTTATGTAACATTCCACCTCTAACAGTTACGCATTCTTATATTTTTATTCTAGCTTCCTTCGACGTTAACCTATCACATCTTCCATACAGTTCTTTCTAATTATTCTAAATTTGGCATACTAAGTGTGTACCCCGCTTTCTTAACAGTTCCTCACTTTTCTTTCCTTTCTACTACCCATTTTCCGATATGCGGGTTGACTTTTACCATCTTTCCATCATGACATTTCAAGGCATCTAAAAACCGTACTTTGCAACAAACAAGGATTTAGAGCCGCCATTATTTCCTGTATTGATATGAAGATTATATTTTTTTTTTTACTAGCATTATGAGTCATTTACTTCTGCCTTCCAAGTTACTAACCATACTTGTTCCTTCACTATGCCGTTAGAAACAATAATGCTCACCATGAGCTTACTACTATATTCCTCTATCATTAATATCATCATTCTTCCTAGTCACCCCCTCTTGTGACGTAAAAACTTTGACTACTAATGTATGTGTTCTCTTAAAGGAACATTAGACTTGACCAACCAGGCTATCTGTGCCATTTACTTGTTATGTTTATACTTATCTTTAGTTAAGTGGAGAAAAAGCATCTCCTCATTTGCGTTCAACTTTCCTTCCCACCTAACGAGTCTAACTTTCATCCATCTACAATCCTTTATTAAGGCTCTATCCATGCTTACCACATAAAAATATTCCTTTAAAATGTTATTCTACTAACTTTTACTTTTTGTTTGATAAAATTTTCATCCTTAGGACCATACTATACTCGAAATTCTATCATTTTTTATGTTCAATATTTTCTTAGCTTAATCGTAATTATCATTCCTACCTTTCATTACATTCTAGGACCATACCATCCTCTTACGTAATCATTACTTTTATTCCTTCCTACTGTGTCATTTGTTATCATTTGTGTTTCCTGCGTCCGTCATCTACATTAAACATTTTCTACATTCACTACTTCATATACTTTCCATGTCATCTCAAGTTACATTGATGCATTCATAATCATATTTCCATAACTTTCATTCCACTTGTACATCATCATCAACATCGGTCACGATAGGCCACATTATGCATGCCTTTCGTTCATAGGGGAATAGTATCCCTCATCCTTCTTACTTACTCTCTCGCACCATCCGCTACCCGGAACATATTTTATTAACAATTTCTTCGTTTTCATCAGCCATCTACTATATCATTCGAGATCATTATTAAAGTTTATTATTCGGTCATGCGCATTTCCTTCTAACATTTTAATATAATTTATTTTTTTATGCTTTCCTTTCTTTCATGCTAGGTGTTAACGGTCCTTTATGACCACACCACATATCTCTCATTATAGAGTTGATAAACCCAACTAGAAATTCACTCACAACCTCCCAATCATATACGTTCTTACTTCGAAACATTTCAATTTGACCCGGTTAACATTTAGAGGATCCTAATTATCACAGGTTGCATTTTCGGTAACTTAACGAAACTGTTGGATTTGCCTTAAGAAATATGCTACAACATAGTATAGCAAATATGTTAATATGCCTAACATATTTCAATGACTTTCACTCTCTTACTTATTACACATTCGTTAATTTAATTTTTTTATATACTTTTCACTTCGTTATATGTTACTTCATGCCATCATGCTATGTCTTATTGACCTTTGTCCTTTTAATGATGGTTATCATGCTTTTATTTCATAATTCCAGGTGTTAATAGTCACTTAGTGACCATACCGCATTCCTTTCATCATCCTCAGTGTTAACAGCAACTTCATGCCCACACCGCATACCATCCATCACCCTCGGTGTTAACGGTCACTTCGTGACCACACCGTATACCATTCATCATTGCATCATCTTTACCATCATTATTGGTAATATCGTTATCATCATCATATACATTCACTGCGTCCACCATCTTCAATTACATACTTTTATTAGATACCGTATCATTCATTTCTTTATCATTGATGCGTTATTTGCTTTCAATAATTCATTTCCTTATGTCATAAAACCATACTATCCTTCATTACGAACATTCTAGACATGATAATCAAAACATACATTCATTTCTTTCTTACACTTACTTCTTATTCCTTTGTTCTTTAACTAATAGCCTTCGTGTTAGTCAACTTATATTATGAAATTAAATAATTTAGAAAGATTATTTTCTTCCATAATATCACGTTTACATTGTCTGTCATCTACATACAACATTCATCTCATTCATTAGATTTCTTTTTTTTATGCATCTCTTCATCATATTGGAACTCATGTTACCATATTACATTCACTTTATAATGCATACTTTATACATCATCATCCTTGACGATCATACTGTATCGTGTAGATCATAATCTTTGATCACAACGATTTACATTCTCATCCTTTCATAAATATACATGCCTTCCCTTATCTTTCTTAATATCAAATTTATCTTAACATTGTTTATAAGGTTTTAGAAATTGATTAGAACGAGTTCCCTATACTTAGAGACCTAAACCACATTTAAAAACTTTAAATGTTAGTATTATAAGTGTAAAAAGTTGTTAAATATCATAGTTTACCTCATACACCATCAAATAACAACATATAACAATTTTATCAATCCTGTCGTAGGCTACGGTCTACAGACCGTAGCTTACAGTCCATTATTAATCAACAAAACAGCCCCTCCAGTACCGTAGCCTACGGCTGAGCCGTAGGTTACGCTGCAGCCCAGCTAGAGAATAATCAACAAAACAGCCCCTCCAGTACCGTAGCCTACGGCTGAGCCGTAGGTTACGCTGCAACCCAGCTTCAGATTTTCCGGTTTAATCCTTTTTACGAAAACGGCCGTAACTTTCAAACCGTTTATCCGTTTAACCTCCCGTTTCTTCCTACATGATCGTAAATTAACATTCTATCATGTGAACTTGATATTTAACATCCGGGTTAAGGAAATTCTTAACTTATACGTTTCGGCTTTTTATTTTTTACGGAAACGGCCGTAACTTTCAAACCGTTTATCCGTTTTACTTGATTCTTTTTCCTACGGGTCCGTAATTCAAACACGGACCCACTTAACATCGTTATTTACCTTAAATCTCAGTTTCAAAACAATAACCTATAAATTTCTTTTCATTTCTAACTATAAACGTATCAACTTTATTATTTACTTACTTGCATAGCGCCGCGGAACGAACACACCTTCATACGAGCTTTTGGTTTGAGTTCAAGCATTTTGCTCTAATACTTGAATCTCTCAAACCTCGGCTCTGATACCAACTTTAAACGCCCACTTTTCAACATTTAATAAATAACATAAACTTCATACCAGTTTTAGAAAAATTTTGACATGACCCATTCGTAAGGAAGACGATTTCCTGCTTTTTTAACATAATCAATCAAAATACATTCTACGACACTTACAAAATGTACTAAGATTTAGAACCTTACATATTTCATCAAAACATTAAATCCGAACTATTTAAAACAAAGTTTAAACTTCAAACTACTACTATTGTACTAGTTACTAGTTAATCATTTACTACTCAAAATGGTAATTTGACTCATTTAAAATAAGCAACTTAAGCCGGAAGCGCATAAAAGTCGACATTGTGTGTGTGTTCGGTCCAAGAGCGCCGTAATTATACATGGAATTTACCTATCATTCATAACAACAAAACATTTGTTAGTCGTAATGCATAACAATTCGAATCCTTTAATTACCTATCATTATTCGACCCGTTATCATGGCATGGTACTTTACTAACATGTTTACTTTCATTCGGAAACATCCAACATACCACTTTCCGACTCATTTATAATGAATTGCTACATACCATACATTTCGACATACTTACATCATTTGACCCGTTATAAACAAGTCAATTTCTAAACATTCCAACAATCATTTCACTTATCATTCCAACCCATTTAGACGGTTCATTTCATATTCATTACAACATCATCTTTTGAACATTTCACAATATAAGCTCTTTGCGTCTAGTCAATCATGATCCATAATGGAAATGTACACTAATTCATAGTACCAAATATTATCATTCATAAATCTGCTAATAGAGTAAATAAAGTTCATATGAACTTATCGTGATCTTGAGATGCTTGTGACTTCGAGTGACTTGCGCCTTCTTCTTTCTTCGTGCCTAACGTCATAACTTCATACTTTAGCTTTCGTAAACATTACTTCACACAAGTATCTTGATTTAGTCATCATGGCTTATATAATTACACATACATCCATATTTTATTTACATCACCATTAAATCGAGAGTTCATGTCAAATTTCAACTAAAACATTTTTATGCATTTCATCGAACACATGGCGTGCATACTATTTATAAAGCATGAAGTACAAGTAATTATAGCACATTTATCTTATTTCATCAATGGGTAAACATGATTCTTTCACAATCAATATCATAACCCTAATTCATATGACTTATACTAAAATACCCATCAAAACCACATTCTATAACACAATTTAACATTAACATCACACAATTCATTCCATAACTTTTCTTAACTCTAATTTCCTACAATTACAAGTGGGTTTTGCTCCAAACTATCAATGTAATCAAAATGGCTCATAAAACAACTTCTATATGATCATGTTATGTAGAATTCATGTTAAATCACACATTTAATCACGGATTACACAAAACCCGTTTCATCAAACATCACTAAATCATGAAATTAAACTTACTTGATGTGAAATTCACTTAGGGAATGAACATTCCTAACTCATGCATTGGATTAACCACAGGTTTCACCTTCAATTTGATTGAATTTAGTAGGTTAGGGTTTTGAAGGAGAAGCTCCTCCTGGCTCCCTTCTCTCGATCGCACACACCCAGACTAAAACACTGGGCATTTTTTTAAGGTTTTAATTATAAAACTTTCATTCTTAACCCCCCATCTTTTAGGACATATCACTTTATCTCATTTCTATTTACTAACTTGGTAAATCTTAATACATATATAAGATTTTGGATTTGCTTAAATGCTATAAATATTAAAAATAGTAAAATTTCATGTTTACCATTTCTTTTCGTCAAAGTATTGCGATTATAACATTATAATATGACATGCGAAATTTGGGGTGTTACACCATCTTTCCGAGATTTTCAGCAGTCAACTCCTGAGTAGTGTCAATGATCCCGGTATCAACCTTCTTTGACTTCTCTTTCTCTTCTCTCTCCTTCTTCTCTTTCTCTTCTTTCTCTTTCTCGTCTCCTGTTCCCCACCATTTATTCTGCCAATAATCATCTTCATCTTTTAACTCTTTGATTATGGCCTCTAGATCAAGAGTGTTGTGGTCAATAGCAATGTTTCCATATGGGTCAAGATAACACTCTCTGTCTGGATCCCATCTATTTGCTCTCTTTGCTTCCGAAAAGATACCAGATATTCTGATCATTCTGTTTGTTGCCAACAACCTTCTGTAATTATACTTATGTTCTTCATTTCTGTTGTCTTTCCACGGAACAAGTTCATTCTTTGCCATGAAAGCGTAACCAACCGCATCTTCCTCCGGTAGCAGTTCACTCCAATCATAACCCTCATCTTCATAAATCACCGCAAGAGCTCTAGATTTCTCTTTGTTCTCTTCAATCTGCTTCATTCTTGGCGGCTCCGATTTATTTTGATGATATATCGCCTTCTTGTAGTAATCTTCCCGGAACGGGTTCTCAGACTCATCAGCATACGCGTTTCTACATTCACGCTTGAAGTGACCTTTCTGCTTACACTTGAAGCATGTCACCTTGGACTTGTCAAACCCCAACTTCGTAGATGGTCCACCAATTGACTTCCTGCCGGTTATTTCCATGAAGCGTTGAGCTCGACGAACAGCACTGGCCATGCACTACCTTATGTCAATTAGTTCCATTTCTTCAGGATCTATTTGATCATAGTCCTCTTTTGTTAGGTTGGTGTAGCCAATCTTCCCAGCCACAAGACTTTCATAAGATTCCAAGACCGACGGTAGGAAAACCATCTGCTGCTTAGCCGATTCCTCGCTGAAATTCTGAGCATTCTTCATGTCTACAGCGATGTTGTAGTGAAACAAGTTCTTTGCCTCAGACTGGTTTGAATTTGATGACGACCCACTGTGATAACCACTGTGATATTCACTGCTCTGACTTTCTTTGTTCGTTGTGGAGACATTCTCAGCAGAAAACGCAGTTTTGGGAGAATTGTTCTTTGGCATCATGCTCTTTGGATAATACAAATCCAAGTTCTGCTGGTACGCTGAGTGATTAACTTTGTGTGTCTTCTTTAATTCCAACTCGTGACTCTCGAGTTTCTCAATCAGCAAGTCTACAGTTAACTCTTCTGGCGCCTTAATAGTATTTTTCAGCATCATCGCATAATATTGCCAATCCATCTCGTCTGGCAACGAATCGAACAATTTGTCTACTAGCTCATCTTCAGGATACTTAATTCCATGTCTAGCTAGTTCCAGCTTCAGGTGCCCAAACCTCTCGATCATTTTTGAAACTGATTCATTCTTTAAACACCCAAACAAATCAAATTCTTTCCTAAGAAGTTTATTTTTGTTTTTCACGATTTCAGTACTTCCTAAACATTTCTTTTCTAACTTTTTCTAGAGATCTTTTGCACTAGAATATTCGATCAGAGAGATTATATCTTCACGAACAGATTGAAACAACAATGCCACACATTTCTGCTCAGCAACAAACGACTCTATCTCATCAGATATTGATAAAGTTTCACCCTCTTTGCCTCCATTATCGTATCCATTTTTGAGACTCTTCCAACTCAGAAACGCAAAGGCCATCAACCAATCTTCGAATTTCTTTGCCCACCGACTATACTCCTCGATAGCCATCAACTTCGGTGGTTTGTTGTAAGTTCCGAAAGCACTTTCAACCTCCAAAGCATCCGATAATTTCTTCTTGGCGTTTGGCGGGTTCTCATTGTTGTTGCTTGTAGATGTATCATCTCCCGAATTTCCAGCAAATGCGTACATGTCGCTAAACGGGTTCATGAAAATGTCATCCATCTTGAATGTACCTGAAAAAATCAGCAAACACTTAGAAAAATTTTCGAAATTTTGAAAAACAGTGATTTCGAGCGAAATCACCTATGAGCGAAATCAAAATGTACTCTTGAGCGAAATCAGGATATGACTGATAAGCGAAATCAGCAATATATGACTGATAAGCGAAATCAGTATATGACTGATAAGCGAAATCAGTATATGACTGATAAGCAAAATTAACAAATTATGTGTTCCTACGAGCGAAATTAGGGTGAATCTAAGTCCTTATGAGCGAAATCAAGGCGAAACCCTTCGATGTTCGTAAAAGCGAAATCAAGTTTTTAGGTAGTTTTTACCATTTTTAAGCCGAATTTTAACTTGATTCTTTCTAGGTTTTGTTATTTCTATGTTTTACACGTTATACTCGAGATTCAGTCCATTTCAACCGTAGGAACCAGTTCAAATCAGAAAAGTATAAGAAGAAGTGAGTAGAAGTAAGAGAATCTGGTAGAATCAAGCTGTAGTAGTATGAACTCCTCGTCCTGAGCTCTGATACCACTTGTTGGACCGTTCTATGACCCGAAAAGTCAGTTAAGGCAGTTCATCTTTGCGTACAAAGGCGGAATAAGTGTAGACAAAGTAACAACAGCTTTTTCCTTCAATTTCCTTCTCTATTAATGCTTTCTGAATGGATTTTGACAGAGTTTCGTCACCTAGCACATAACCTGATTTTGCTCCAATTAGTTACAAATGAAATCACACATGGGGTATTTATAGATGTGCTCATATAAGCGAAACCCCCTAGTATCTTGGAGCGAAACCCCTAACTAACCCTAAAAGCGAAATCACCAACTAAGTGTACATATGAGCGAAATAACAACTAACTGATTTCGCTTATAATGACACACTTGTCATTATGAGCGAAATTAACATTCTAAAACCCTAATATCAGAATTTCAACTCCGTACAACCTTTCTAGACCTAAGACTCAATACAAACGTAGTCAACAGACATTCCGTGCACCAACAGAATGTCATGTGGCATTAAAGTTACTCTTTTATTAGTACTAGCGGTAAAACGCGTGCAAACACGGGTGGTTTCTTAGAAAACCATGCATAACAAATATAAATGATGAATATGGTTATATTTATAGACTTATAAATAGATAAGTCAGTCGGTAAATACTTAAAGTTTAGAGTATAAAAAATACAAAAAATATACAATTTATAAATCTTTTGTAAACGAAATAACATTTGCATTCAAGCATGTTCTTTCTCCAAAAAAACAATATTTTAAATCAACAGTCTTTTCAATCCCCTTCAACCTCCAGAAAACACTATTTTAACCCGACAGTGGTTTTAAACCGCTGTTTTAACCCAACAACGGTTTCAACCACAGTTTTCTCTACAACACTCTGCTTTAACCCAACAGTGGTTTCAAACATCTGTTTTCATCCATCTCTTGACCAAAGTAGTTGTCAACATGTTGGAGGTATTTCAAAACTTCATTGCTCAGATCAACTTCAACCATATCCCCCCAACTTCAACTTCAACCTTAAATCTTAAAGTTTAGAGCATAAAAAATACAAAAATATACAATTTATTAATCTTTTGTAAACGAAATAACATTTGCATTCAAGCATGTTCCTTCTCCAAAAAACAATATTTTAACCCAACAGTCGTTTCAATTCCCTTCAACCTCCACAAAACACTATTTTAACCCAACAGTGGTTTTAAACCACTGTTTTTAACCCAACAGCGGTTTCCACCACAGTTTTCTCCACAACACTCTGCTTTAACCCAACAGTGGTTTCAAACATCTGTTTTCATCCATCTCTTGACCACAGTCAACAGATGTATCAACCACTGTTTTATTTTCAAACATCTATTCACAACAACAAAGCTTTCATCATTTAAACAGACCTTTACCAATATTACAAGCTTTTAAACTCTCAAACCTAAATATACATTTCATTAATTTAAATAACAAACATGGTTAATAATTTTAACACAACTAATTATATAAAATATGAAAGTGTCAAACAGACAACTATATAATAAACAAACTTCAAAACAGCAAACAACATTCAGTAAAATACAGCATAATAATTTCTAATCAATGGGCGAAACAGTAGTCTCGATAAATGAAGCTCCTTTCAGACCATAGTAGTTGTCAACATGTTGGAGGTATTTCAAAACTTCATTGCCCAGATCAACTTCAACCATATCCCCCCAACTTCAACTTCAACCTTAAATACTTAAAATTTAGAGCATAAAAAATAAAAAATATACAATTTATTAATATTTTGTAAATGAAATACCATTTGCATTCAAGCATGTTCCTTCTCCAAAAAACAATATTTTAACCCAACAATCGTTTCAATCCCCTTCAACCTCCACAAAACACTATTTTAACCCAACAGTGGTTTTAAACCACCGTTTTAACCAAACAGCGGTTTCAACCATAGTTTTCTCCACAACACTCTACTTTAACCCAACAGTGGTTTCAAACATCTGTTTTCAACCATCTGTTGACCAAAGTCAACAGATGTATCAACCACTGTTTTATTTTCAAACATCTGTTCACAACAACAGAGCTTTCATCATTTAAACAGACCTTTGCCAATATTACAAGCTTTTAAATTCACAAACCTAAATATTCATTTAATTAATTTAATTAACAAACATGGTTAATAATTTTGACACAACTAATTATATAAAAACTACAAGTGTCAAACAGAGGTAACTATATAATAAACAAAGTTCAAAATAGCAAACAGCATTCAGTAAAATATAGCATACTAATTTCTAATCAATGGGCGAAACAGCAGTCTCGATAAATAAAGCTCCTTTCGGATCATTGTAGTTGTCAACATGTTGGAGGTATTTCAAAAATTTATTGCTCAGATCAACTTCCACCATATCCCCCCAAATGCTTGCTATCAACCACTTGTTGTTTTCAATTATATTAGTCCTTCGGCGCCTATCTACATAATCAACTACACGAGGATTATTGAAAGCAAACACCTTGATCCAGCCTTCTTCTTCATATCTGAGCAAATCAACAGTTAGCTCAGCAGACTTTCCAATAACAATCAAATGCAGCCTCTTTGCAATGGTCAAAAAATGCCCTTGGCAAGGATTGACTACGATACTCTCTGGAAAACGAAGCATTCTGAAAGTCTCAGAAAGAACATCAAAAGAAACGATGTTCCTCTCACCTAGTGGATACTAATAATTGGAAACCACGAAATATATGGTTTTATCAGCATAAATTCCTGGAGACCATGAATAACCGCTTGAACCATAATTATTTACGCTACCGAAATTTATTGTTGTCCATGACTCACGACGTCGTGAGTAAACACGAGCAGTAGCCACATTACAGTAACATATGATGTTCAGCACTTTCAGATCATTGGATTGATCAAAATAAATTCCACCTGTATCAGAGTTTCGATCATGAATATAATTTAATTAGTCGTCAGACAAAACCTTATAGCGCCTGGTAGTTGGATTCCAAAGGATCAGCCCACAGCAAATCCCTTCATTGCAAACTAACAACAATCCATTAAATGACGATAGAATATGTAAGAAGGTAGGGTGGACATTGTTAGGAAAACTTAAGGTTTTGCTTGTAACGACATTCAAATTACCAGCTACTATGTTGTCAACGACAATTGACGTGTCTTTAAAGGAGAGTAGTTTCTTTTGTAGTGAATCTCCACTTCAGAGAGCATGCATCATATCAAATGCATGACTTGACAGTTCCTTATAAAAATTCTTGGAAAAACATTTCAAACGACCAATATCTTCTATAGAGAGCCTTGTGAAAATTTCGTTAACAATCACTTGAAACCCGATGTTTTCCATTTTGCAGTAAACAAATGCGTGTTTGAAAGCCAAAGAAATTGAAACCGGTAATGATGAAAGCCTCTGCCCAATGTATTTTATATACCCTATGAAGGCGGTTATGACTAAATACATCGTCAGACTAACTTACTGTTAAAGAATATGATGCGACGATGGTTAGGCTTTGAATGCAAAACATTTGAAAAGTGCGTTTCCATGGGAAAAGTATAAAATTAAACACGTTATCATAATTACAATTAACCTCTTCATTTACCATAAGACGCATTTACCATAAGACAGAAGTGAGTGAGTGACATGCATTAATTGCAAATTACATATCCCCAGGCATTTTGAATTTGAAATTACCGGCAATTTCAAAACATCTGCTAAGGTATACATTTCCCAAAGGAAACATCTGCTAAGGTATACATTTCCCAAAGGAAACATCTGCTAAGTTATACGCTGGGTTTAAAGGAAAGATATGGGCAGAGGTTTTGGGATGAGGCAGACTTTTAGATAGAATTTAAAATGATTTTATATATATTAGGCTTTATGATGCAGTAATGACATAAGAAAAACATTGTTGGACAGCCTCTCTGGCTGCCACATCAGCTTTTCTTATGCCACATCAGATGTTCTCTTTGGGCAGAGTTTACCTTTGACAGACATTTAGAAAAGCAGATGTTGTGTATTTGTAGTTGAGAGGAAATTCTTCAAAAAACTATTGACTTATCAAATAATAAAAAAATTTCAAACCTCTGACATAAAAAAAATAATTAAAAAAATCTCTTCATTTAAAGACCAGCAATACTCTACATAGTAAACACATGCTTCTACAACTCCAGCTGACAAAGATGTTGCGAACCTCTGTTAGGCAACAACAGATGTTGCCAAAAGTAGCAAGTCAAACAGCCGTTAGATTAGCAGAAGATCACTAGTAAACAGATGTTCTCTTTGGGCAGACTTTACCTTTGACAGAGATTTAAAGTAACAGATGCATGAGTATTTGCAATTGAAAGGATGAAATTCTTCAAAAAGCTCTGTTAGGCAACAACAGATGTTGGCAACAGTAGCAAGTCAAACAGCCGTTAGATCAGCAGATGATGATTTCGAGCAGATGTTCTCTTTTGGCAAACTTTAACTTTGACAGATCTATACAGTAACAGAAATTGATTCAACATCAACATAATCTAATCCAACTCAGAGACAATTTCACATCTACATCAATACCGATCTGCAATAATCAGATGATATTAAAAATTACATAATAATACTTATGCACCTTAAAATTAGTAAAAATAAAATGCTTCACAAACACTAATAGGATTAAAATTTAATTATGAGGATTAAAAGATCAACAATTACATCGAGTATTGAACAACGAAACTTTAAAATCTAACAACAACACCAAGAAATTTAGGAATCTAACAGCAAAAATTAAGTGCTTTTAGCTTCAACTCCATCGAGTACTAAACTTCTCGTTGTATATCTTTGATAATCGCCATGAACTCCACGGAAGTATTGAAGGCATCACCATCAGGTTTCTGAAAACCTGGTCTCTCGTGAACAGACCAAGATGCAGTACATCAAAACACTTCTTCAGCTGTTGAAGAGTAGCCCTATCCTCATATACTTAATCCTCAACTTGCTTGATAAAGAGCTGCTTTAAATCATCGGAGCCTGCAGAAGTGTATACATTCTATACATCAAAATTCCAAACTTTATGCTTCTTTTAATACAAAAAAGGCAGGAAAGAACAATCTGAATCTACTTATATATCTTATTAAATAAAATCTTATCTTACAGTAGTAGCAGATCCTTTTTTGCGTTTAGTAGGAACCACTGTGGGTTCTACATCATCATCATCTGCCCAAGTCAATTATAAACATCATTTAGTCATAAGCAAAAATTATTTTAACTGTACATTTAGTAATCTTTCTTTGTGTTTAATTTGATTCCATCAATATCCATATTAACATATTCTAAAATCATTATGACTCCACAAATACTTCTACCACTGGTCGCTCGAAGAAAACAGAGCTGGAATATATCAACAGTTTAAAATCCACAAACCTAAAATAACCCGTAGATGATTATATGAATTTCAAACAACTGTGATTAGACTGAAATACAAAGCGAGAATCAAAGTAGATCACTTCAAAATTAAAAATTCAAAATTTCAAAATTAGAGTAGCAAAAAAATACTTTAAATGATGTTGGAACAATGATGTTGGAAACAATTGTAGAAACAATCATCATCACCATCTGCTCAGATCATTCACAACCATCATTTAGTCATAACTCAGATAAAAAACAATTAGTAAAAATCAAAAACCAAAACAAACATAATTATATATATGACATTACCATCATCAAAGCAAACCACATACCCCCAAAATTTGTTCTGAAAGTGGGTCAGAGAGAGCTTCCGTTTTCTCTTATCCTTTATGAACAAATGTCGAGTATTGAGAAGAAGAGATTTGAGGGAGAGATACATTGGAAATGTGGTTTGAAAATACAAAAGCATAGAACATGAGAGTGTAAATATGAAGAGTGAAGATGATTGACAGAAGCGAGTGAGTGACATGCATTAATTGCAAATTACATATCCCCAGACATTTTGAATTTAAAATTACCGGCAATTTCAAAACATATGCTAAGGTATACGTTTGGCAAAGGAAACATCTGCTAAGTTATACTTTCTTGGAGATGGGCAGTGGTTTGCCCTTGTGAATGTGGGCCAGACCTTTGACATTTGAATATAGGGCAGTGGTTTGAAAGTAAATATATTTTAAAGTGATTTATATATTTCGATTTATGATGCAGTAATGACATAAGAAAATCATTGTTGGACAGCCTATGGCTGCCAACTAAGCTTTTCTTATGTTACTGCATTTTATCTTTTTATGGAAAGTATAGATTAGATATTAGATATTTTAAACTAACACCTTCTGTTTAAGAAAATATTATCTTATTTATATACAAATTATACGAGTGAAAGACAAAAGACCCGCCCGGCTTTACAATGTTGGAAATTCAACAAAAAAAAAAAAAATACATAGATACAAGTGAACAACAAAAGCTTCCAACTTTATTTGTTTAAGTCTATTGTAGCACTTCAATTCTTGTATTCCTCGTCCAACTTGTTTATTTTTTCTTGTACTATTAGCTACAAACAAAGAGAATGCTATATTCTTTTGTTATTTATATGAAAAGGAGGATGCTATATTCTTTTATTATTTATATGAAGTTTTTCCTAAGTTGCAGTTTGAACATGAAGATGGTGATCATGAAAGTCCTCTTTTTTTGCATTTTAGGTTGTGTTTCTACGGTTAGTTCGATAGGGAATAGTTCGGGTGGAACTATGGATGGATCTGAAGCATGGGGCTACATTGAAGTTCGTCCTCGTACGTTTTTTTTGTTTCCGTAGTTAGATTCATTATTAGGGAATATAAAACGACCTGTTATTTTAGTTTTCTTATTTGCGTTGTAGGGGCACACATGTTTTGGTGGTTATACAAGAGCCCGAATCGAGTCGAAGATCCGTCCAAACCATGGCCTACAATTCTATGGCTACAAGGAGGCCCTGTAAGTATCGAATTAGAAAGAATATCCTACTGAAGCATATATATATATATATAAATCTAAACCCTCCAAAAAATATAAAAAACATACAAAAAAAAATTTTTACATTTTTTTTGAAAAAAACGCTATTTTTCGTCACCAAAAAAAAAAAAAAAATTCGTCAGCAGCAATAAAAAAAAATTGTGACCAAAATAGCGTTTTTAAAAAAAAAATGTTTAAAATTTTTTTTGTATGTTTTTAAGATGTTTTTAGGTATTTTTGGTTGTGTTTATATTGGTTTTCGCGGTTTTCGCAATAAAGAGTGGTTCTTAACGGATCCTTCTCCTATATATATATGGATGGGTTAAAATGAGAACCATCACGAGTTGCGCGAACCGCGAGAACTTTTTAATCCGAGGCGAGTTAGGCTAAAATTGTTTTGCACAAATGTAGAGGAAAATATTATAAACACATATGTAATAAAAAGTAAAAAAAAAATTGTTGTGGCGCTAGTTTTGACTTATGCAAGTTTTTTTTACGCCTGGGTGTAAAATTAAATTTAAAATTTACGCCCAGTCATAAAAAAAAAAAAAAAAAAAAAAAAAAAAAAAACAACTTGCGTTATTCAAAACTACCGACTCGACAATTTTTTCAAAATTTTCTTTTTTTACAGATGTGTGGTCACTCACAATTATTAATGACTAAAATTACTCTAAAGGAATGGTAGATGGTTTCGCAGTGGTACAACTACAAAATCAGTATTATTATTCATGTCCTTTACGGTTCTATGATGATAATCTTGACGTAACTGACTGACTTGTTGGCCCAGGCTTCCAATCACAAACATACAGAAGCAAACACAAACAGGCTAGCGTGTTTTATACTCTTTTATTATTAAACTCAACTTGACAAATAAAAAATGAATACATAACCCTGTATTTATACTAAACATGAATTAATCCTAAACGTACTCAAACCCTATTTAATATAAACCTATCTAATAAACAAATAATTCAATAAAAAAACTAAACTATTTTTATGTCCAACTAACTTGAATTATCTTTAACCTATATTAACTTTACAGATAATCCTTCAAATCAGGATTAGAATAGGTATGTCACTGTGTTTTTTGTTTGTAGAATAAATCAAAACAATATTGCTTTGTAAAGTAGAATGAAAAATATACAATAATCAAATCAGTATCTAGGACTACAAGAATAAACAGTTATAAGATTTCGATAAATTTCATGATCACGGTTCCCTTGAGATATTTTCTGCATGCATGCATGTGATGTGTCCCAATTCCAAAGAATGATGACTGATTTACTAACTTGTTGCGAGCAAACAAAAGATAGATGTTACCTTTTTCTTTTCATAAAGTGGAACAAATATTTACAGAATCATCGTCTCAGTTATTATGAACTAACTACTCACTAGGTTCTCAAGTCACTTGGGTCTCCTTTGTCGAAAACCAAATCAATAAACATTGTCAGTCTGTCTTAACATTTTTTAATTGTCCTTAAAAGGTTTTGGATATCCAATTCATAACACTCAATTAAGAGTTTTGAAAATACAAAACTTGTTAGCGCATTGCTCAAAGAGGTCAGCCAGCAATGTTTTTTGAACTCCAACCCAAATCTAATGAGACTGACTAACATCTCTTGGAGGCCAGCCAGGGGTTCTACATCATAAAAATCACTGCTTCATTATCATTTTGCTCACATCATAGCTTCTTTGCCTGCCAACTTTGATCTCATCTATTATTGACTACGCAATTATTAAATAAATCTTTTATATAAAAATGGAAAATAATTGCAAAAAGAACTAATGAACATAACCAATAATAATTCTGGTGACCTTCTAATGTGGAGATCGATCAAAATATGGGTTTTATCATAGTGAGCTTTTAGGCTTTGAGTTTCCTCTGGAATGGTGGTGGACCAAGTAAGGAGCGCCGTCTGTGTTTGCAGGCGTGGGTGGCTTTTGCCATTGGGTTTACCCGGCTGATCAGGCTTTTGTTGGTCAATAAAGAATATAATAAACATAGGTTGTTCAATTCATTTGTTGATTATGACTATGCTTATTGATCTATTTGAATTTTATTCACATACAAGTAAACAAATTGTTTCGTTTCAAGATGCTTATGATCGATCAACTCTTTTGGTATTAGGGTGGGTCTGGGGTGGGATTCGGAAATTTTGGGGAAATCGGACCATTGGATGTCAACTTGAAGCCCCGAAATTCAACATGGCTTCAGAAGGCTGATCTCATGTTTGTGGTATGTATGGTTTGAGCTTCTTCATACCATATATAATGTATATGAGAGAGAAAGAGACTATTAATTTTTTTCATATATTTTTCAATTTTTTGTGTTTTATGATTCCAGGATAGTCCGGTTGGGACCGGATTTAGTTATGTTGAGGATGACAAGTTGTTTGTGAAAACCGATGAGGAATCAGCTAGAGATTTAACTACATTGTTGAAGGCAATCTATAAGGAAAATGCGACACTTGAAAAGAGTCCACTTTATATTTTTGCAGAATCGTATGGAGGGAAGTTTGCAGTTACTCTTGGACTTTCAGTTCTACAAGCTATCCAACAAGGTCAACTACAGTTACAACTTGGAGGTACGTACTACTTTCATTCTCTTTAATCTTTTCTTTTGGATAAGTGATGATTTTTAAAAGGTGTACGTACACAAACATTAGTTTTGTTTTGTAAAAAAATTAAAATACATTTAGATGAATATTAATTTGTTCTAAATACACTCTTTGCTATTAGCTGATGTAATACACCGGTAGTGGAGAGTTCAAATGAGAAGAAATATTTTATAAGAATAAAAAAAAATAGGTTTTAAGCCAATAGAAATGCTTCATCTTACTTCATTTAATATGTGTATTTAATGTTATTAATAAAGGCATATAGGTAAATTTCTAATTGTAATTAATTAGTTAACTATTTAAACTTGTAACTCACTTTTTAATATACTTTTTCAAGATAAAATAATTTAGGGTGAATGACAATTTTCGACATGTGTAGGATAAATTTTAGTATATATGTAAGATAAATTCTTAAACGTGTATGATAAATTTAAATATGCGTAAGGTAAATTTCGGTAAGTGTAAGATATATGTAGAATAAATTTTAAAATATGTAGGATAAAATGTTTTTTGCTTTATTATTGAGAAATAACATAATTAATTAGAGGAGTTATAAACTATTTAATGTTTTACCATTATGCCATTTCTTCTTTTTCTTCTCACATTAAATTTCTTCTCAAATGAATCTTCCCATACACCGGTATCTATATAAGTCGGTTGCTACAGTATGTCAATTGTTTTGTTTTGTTTTTGACCTCGTTAAATACTACAACTCAACTGGAAATCATTAACAAATATAAATTCAGCCCAATGGTTTCGTCATTCATTCTTTGACCGTCAATGTGGGTTTCGCTTGTTCAAACCTTTCCCCTTGCCAGTGTTCTTATTTTTAATCCCACAAATCGCACTGCATGAATTGATTCTGTTAATTAACGTCGAGTTATAAACTATTTAATGTTTTACCATTATGCCATTTCTTCTTTTTCTTCTCACATTAAATTTCTTCTCAAATGAATCTTCCCATACACCGGTATCTATATAAGTCGGTTGCTACAGTATGTCAATTGTTTTGTTTTGTTTTTGACCTCGTTAAATACTACAACTCAACTGGAAATCATTAACAAATATAAATTCAGCCCAATGGTTTCGTCATTCATTCTTTGACCGTCAATGTGGGTTTCGCTTGTTCAAACCTTTCCCCTTGCCAGTGTTCTTATTTTTAATCCCACAAATCGCACTGCATGAATTGATTCTGTTAATTAACGTCTACAAGGGCTATCGGGCTTATTAAAATAGTTAGTTATTATACAACTTTATTATAATTAAAAATTCAAATCTAGTCCATTTTTAAATGCACGAATAGTCATGTGGTTTTTCAAAATTTTACCTGTAGTCCCTATGTGAAAAATTAATTTTTCTTAAAAAAAATCAAAGTTTTTCCCATGTAGAAGCACTTTTAGTAAAAAAAAATCAAAAAAATATAAAAAAAATGTTTAGAAATCATTTATATATATATATATATATATATATATATATATATATATATATATATATATATATATATATATAGGGGAAGGTTCAAATGAAAACCACTAGTTATTGTGAAAACTCGAAAACTAATTAAAAAAGGCCAAAAAAACATACAAAAAATTTTTATTTTTAATTTTTTTTTGCAATCAAAATTTCGCAGGTTTTTTAATATAAAAAAAAATTTCAAAAAAAAAAAAAAATTTGTGTAGTGCACATGTGTAATACTGCACATATGTATGTGTACTACACATGTGTATTACTACACATGTGCACTACACAAATTTTTTTTTTTTTTGAAAAAAAGTTTTTTTATATATAAAAACTAGCGATTTTTATAAAAAAATTGAAAAAAAAAAACATTTTTTTGTGTGTTTTTTAGGCTTTTTTTAGTTAGTTTTCGAGTTTTCACAATAAAAGTGGTTTTCATTTGAACCATCCCCTATATATATATATATATATATATATATATATATATATATATAGATGTATATATATATATATATATAGGCTAAAGATAAAAAGAAAACCACTTTTATTGAGAAAACCCGGAAAACTCTAACCTCCCGACTTTTTTTTTGAAAAAATTACCACACGTAATATACATGTTTTTAAGAGTTTTGGGCAAAAAAAATCGAAAAAGCGCCGAGTAGATATTTTTAAAAAAAATAAACAATTTTTGGTGTAACATATGTTACATTCGCTAAACATATGTTACACCAAAACTTGTTTATTTTTTTTAAAAATATCTACTTGGCGCTTTTCAATTTTTTTTGCCCAAAACTCTTAAAAACATGTATATTATGTGTGGTAATTTTTTCAAAAAAAAAAAAAAGTCGGGAGCTTTGAGTTTCCCGAGTTTTCTCAATAAAAGTGGTTTTCTATATATCTTTACCCTATATATATATATGATTAGGTTCAAGAGTGAACACTAGTGTAGCTTGCGAACTGAGTGAACTAATCATGGCCACACACGTGTTTAGATCAATGGCCTGGATTTGATGTTGAAATACACTAGTATATTTTACGATTTGATGATGAGATCCTGGCCTCACACGTGTGTAGATCAATGGCCAGGATTTGTTCACTCAGTTCGCAAATACACTAGTGTTCACTCTAGAACCTCACCCTATATATATATATATATATATATATATATATATATATATATATATATATATATATATATATATATATATATATATATATATATAGTGTGAGGTTCATTGGGGAACATTAAAAAAGTGGGGAACCGACTCAAACGAACTCCGATTGGACTCATTCCAGCGGCGTTGGAACCGTTTCGTCGAACCCTAACTAGGATCTCTTAACCCTAAACCCTAAATCATAACCCTAAACCCTAAATATATTAGGGTTTGGCTTTTAGGGTTTGGCTTTTAGGGTTTGGCTTTTAGGGTTTAGCCTTAGGGTTTAGCTTTAGGGTTTAGAGTTTAGCTTTAGGGTTTAGGGTTTAGCTTTTAGGATTTATAGTTTAGATTTTACGGTTTAGCTTAGGTTTGAGCCTTATTTTTTAGCTTTAGGGTTTAGAGTTTAGGAGTTAGGATTTAGGGTTTAGGGTTAAAAGATCTTAGTTAGGGTTCGACGAGCCGGTTCCAACGCCGCTGGAATGAGTCCAATAGGAGTTCATTTTTTATATATATATAGGGTAGGGTTCATGAGTGAACAATAATGTATTTGTGAACAAAATGAACTTATCCTGACCATTGATTTTGTAGATCTAGATTTTTTCTTTAGTGGCAATATTGTAATTATCTTTTGTAACTTAAATGTATTTTAATAAACACAAGGGTATAATTGTATTTTTTTCTCTTCATTTAATTAATTGTTGTTTTTTCTCTCCTTATTTCTCTTTCCAATTAATATTTAATTACATTTTCTACTTTTTTTCTCACAAATTACCTAACTTAATATTTGATAAATTAAAAAAAAATAGAAACATTATCAAATATTGTTTCATCCAGAACATGATTAAAAATATTTAATTACATTATCTATACACATATGTATTAGATCAATGTTTGATGAAAAGATGTATAGTGAAAACAATATGTAATAATACACAAGTGTATAAGTCTGGTATACACCCACCTGTATACACTATGTTACACAGGTGTATACATATGGTATATACGAACCACTATACACATATGTACTTGAATAATACGCAGTTGTATAAATCTGGTTTATACCGACATGTGGAAACATGATATAATAATACACAAGTGTATAAGTCTTGTATACACATATCTTAAAAAAAACATAATTTAATTAGGTTTGATATTTAATTTTAGAAAGAATATAAGAGTTTATTTAAAAAAACATTAGCCCTTTAATGTCTTATAATTAAAATAATGGAAAAATAATTAAAAATGAGAGAGAGAGAGAGAGAGAGAGTTAAGAGATGAGAAAATTAAGAAATTTTAATTAAATACACTTGCTTAATGTCAATCTTGCCATTTTAATATAAAAAATGATCAAGGGCCAAGATTACTTCACTTAGTTCACTCTCAAGAATTTGTTCACAAATGAACCTAATCCTATATATATATATATATATATATATAGGGAGAAGATCATGTGAGAACCACCTCTTATTGTGAGAACCGCGATAACCAATGTGAACACACCAAAAATGCCTAAAAATAGCTAAAAATCACATAAATTTTTTTTTAATATTTTTTATATAAAAATCGCTACTTTTCGAAGTAAAAAAAAAATTTTTGGCCACTAAAAGTAGCGATTTGAGCATAAAAAATATTAAAAAAAAAATTTAGATTTTTTATTTTATTTTTTTAGATTTTTTTAGATTTTTTTAGATTTTTTTAGATTTTTTTAGGTTTCTTTGTGGTTTAGTTTTTACCATTTTAGCTTGGGGGGGGGAGGGGTGGGGGGTGGGGGGGGGGTTTAGGTTTTTGGGGGGTGGAGGAGGGGGGTTTAGGTTTTTTGGGGGTTTTAGTTTTTAGCATTTAGCTTTGGAGGGAAGGGGGTTAGGTTTTTTTTTTTTGGGGGGGGGGGGTGGGGGGTTTAGGTTTTTTTTTTTGGAGGGGGGGGGGGGTTAGGTTTTTTTTAGGTTTTTTTAGCTATTTTAGGTTGTGTTCACATTTGTTCTCAAGTTTCTCACAATAAGGGTGGTTCTCGCATAAGCCACTCACTATATATATATATATATATATATATATATATATATATATATATATATATATATATATATATATATATGTAGGGATGAATCATGAGAAAACTAGTTCAAATGTGAAAACCAAAAAACTAACTAAAAAAGCCTAAAACATACCAAAATTTTTTTTACAAATTTTTATAAAAAAATCGCTAGTTTTTATATATGAAAAAAACATTTCAAAAAAAAATCTTTTTTGTTGTATTGCACATGTGCACTATTACGGATATAGTGCACATGTGTAGTACACATATAATGCACATGTGCAGCACAACAAAAAAAAATATTTTTTTATATATAAAAATAGCGATTTTTTATAAAAAATTGTAAAAAAAATTGTATGTTTTTTTTAGCTTTTTTTATGATTTTTTAGTTAGTTTTCTAGTTTTCTCATGATGTTCTCCCTATATATATATATATATATATATATATATATATATATATATACATATATATATATACATATATATATATATATATATATATATATATATATATATATATATATATATATAGTGTGAGGTTTATTGGGGAAGACTAAAAAAACAGGGAACCGGAGAACACTCTTCAAAATTTAACTTAACATGTTAAAAATCAATTTTTTAAATTCTTTTTCGGCGCTTCTCCTTATAATTACTTATAGAAGCATTTTTAATAAAAATATAAAAAACAGCTAAAAAAAAGGCTACAAATTTATTTTTTTTTGCAAAAATAGTTTTGTTTTATTTGAATTGTTCTACCCACTTTTATAAGGAAAATCGTTGAAAAATTTTTGAAAAAAAATTGATTTTTAACATGTTAAGTTAATTTTATAAGATATATATTTTTTAACTATTTTTTTATATTTTTTTATTTTTGTTATTATAATTATTTCTACATGTATTTATAAGAAAAAACGTCAAAAAAATTTAGAAGAACATGACTTTTAACATGCTAAGTATAATTTTTAAGAGTGTTTTCCGTTTCCCCACTTTTTTAGTGTTCTCCAATAAACTCTCCCATATATATATATATGTATATATATATATATATATAGGAGAAGGATTCGTTAGAAACCACCCTTTATTGCAAGAACCGCGAGAACCAATGTGAAGACAACCAAAAATACTTAAAAACATCTAAAAAAGATACAATTTTTTTTAACATTTTTAGCGGAAAATCGCTAATTTTCGTCACCAATTTTTTTTTTTGCTTACGAAAATTAGTGATTTTTTTCATGAAAAATGTTAAAAAAAAATTGTATGTTTTTAGGTTTTTTGGCGGGTTTAGTTTTTAGCATTTAGCTTGGGGTGGGGGGTTAGGTTTTTTTTAGGTTTTTTTTTTTTTGGAGGGGGGGGGGATGGGGGTGGGTGTTTTAGCTTTATGGTTTAGTTTTTTAGCATTTAGCTTGGGTTTGGGGGGGGGGGGGGAGGGAGGTTTAGGTTTTTTTAGATTTTTTTTTTTTTTTTTTTTTTGGGGTGGGGGGTGGTGTTAGTTTTTTTTTTTTTAGGTGGGAGGGGGTGTTAGATTTTTTTTAGGTTTTAGGTGGTGATTTAGTGGGTTACTTTTGTGTTCACATTGGTTCTCACGGTTCTCACAATACTCAAATGAACCTTACCATATATATATATATATATAGTGTGAGGTTCATTAGGGAACACGAAAAAAGTGGGGAACCGACTCAAACAAACTCCGATTGGACTCATTCTAGCGGCGTTGGAACTGGCTCGTCGAACCCTAACTAGGATCTCTTAACCCTAAACCCTAAATATATTAGGGTTTGGCTTTTAGTGTTTAGCGTTAAGGTTTAGCTTTAGGGTTTAGCTTTAGGGTTAAGGTTTAGGGTTTAGCTTTAGGGTTTAGGGTTTAGCTTTAGGTTTAGCCTTTAGGGTTTAGCTTCTAGGGTTTATAGTTTAGATTTTACAGTTTAGCATAGGTTTTAACCTTATTTTTTAGCTTTAAGGCTTAGAGTTTAGGAGTTAGGATTTAGGTTTTAGAGTTAAGAGATCTTAGTTAGGGTTCGATGAGACGGTTCCAATGCCGCTTGAATGAGTCCAATCGGAGTTCGTTTGAGTCGGTTCCCCGCTGTTCCCCACTTTTTTAGTGTTCCCCAATGAAACTTCCCCTATATATATATATAGGGTTGGGATTTAGAGAAAACGGTAGAAAGTGTGAGAATGGTGAGAACGCTTATCTATCGTCCGATCAAAACAATCTATGGACTAGATTGGCGCGGTGGCGTTTTCGTAAATAACATCAATTTTATTACGTGGTCGCGCTTCATTAAGGGTAAAAGGGTCTTTTGACTTCTCCACACAAAACGCCATCTCATGAAATAAAAAGCCAAAAACAAAAATCCCAGGTCATTCCCAGTAAAAACGCCATTATATATAAAACGCCAATCTTAATTAGAGTAAAATCTCGCCTAAAAGAACCGCAAAAAAAATCCTATATATACAACATCTCAGACCTTCAATTAGAAACACACACAAAAACCCAAACGTCATATTTCATATATCCCATTAGCCTTAGAAACGCCAAAAAATCCAAACATCAAATACTTTCTAACCCAAAACGTTTTCTTGAAATTCAGTTTGGTTGGCTTTAAAGATTTCGCTCAATGAAATGGACAAAATCCTTAAGTGAGGATGTTGTCCATTTCATTGAGTAAAATCTTATTGACTAATCATCAACTTCCATCCAATTTATAACGCCAAAACATACATAAACATTATTGAGCTTTGTTGTCAATAAAGTTTAGCTGTATGGGGTGGACAACATTGTCAGTTATATTTCTTAACAGAGGATTAACAATGTTGTCCATCTCATACAGCAAAACATTATTGATTTTAGCATTATCAAATTTTAAGGTTTAAGGTGCTCTTATTTCGTGGCGTTCTTTTTATCGGTAAAACGCAAAAAAGTTAAAAAAATCAAACATCGTTCATTGTGAAATTCAAGATTGTTAGCTGAAGGGTCTAAACTCAATAACATTTTGCTGCATGAGATGGACAAATCTTCAAGAAAAAGATGCTGATGTCAGACTGTGTGCTTCCAAACAACGACACATAAAACTACTTGAAAAACAAAAAAACAAAATGAATCATACGAAAATCGAATCAGCCAGTCAACATGATTCAAAAAAGATGAAAGAGACTGGTGACTGTGAAGATTTGGAAGATCACTTGTTTATGTATTCTCTTTTTTTTTTATTTTCCCTTTTAGTTGATTGTTATATAATAAAAACATCATATATAATAAAAACGCCAAAACAACCAAAATGCTTGTTTAAACGATATCATCCCGTTAAACGCCACCAAAAACTCCCAAACTATAATAAAATTACTTTGAAAACATATTATAAGAAACCCAAAAAAATAAAAAATAAAAAGCAAACTTGAAAATGTAACTAGAAACAAAAAATACAAATCAGTAATACTGAAGATAGGGAAAATTTATTATATTAGAATCTAAAACGCCAGACTTGAAAGATGAGACGTGTTACAGACTTCAGAGATAAAGCTTATCAAAAACAATAATTACAAACAGTAACTGAAAAGACGAATACTTTATTATAATAATGCACCGCCTAAATTAGGCGTCAAAAAAACAATCCTATAAAATGATACATCTCAGCAACTTCCATTTGATCAAATAAAAAAAACAAACGCCAATACTACTAAATACCACTCACTGAAAAACGCTAAAAAAAATCAAAGATGGCTAATATGCTTTCTTGGATATTCATAATTGTTTTTCGGGAAGTTTCACTGAATGAATTATTATCAGAAGAGAGTAACTTAGAAAGATTTTGCTGCATGAGATGGACAAAAATTCAAGAAAAAGATACTGATGACAGTCATATGTCATTTTGAATATTTTGTTCTTGAAGAAAGTTTGGATGACGAGAAGAGATCAATGACAATGAAGAGTGGGTTGATTATAAAGATGAAGATCAAGATAATCAAAAAGCGAAAAACCCACCCACACGTCATAGATCTATGTCCCCAAACATCCACAAAAAAGCCACTTCAACAGACGAGCATGCAAAATAATCAAACCAATGGGTTTGTTAAGTTCTACATAAAACGTCATATATTTGGTGACAGTTCTAGTACTATAAAAGAAGAGAGAGACTGATGACAGTGAAGATTGGGAAGAGAGATCCGATTAGGATTTTTAATTTATTTTCTTCGCTTGTATTTTTTTTCCTGTGGTTGAAATATAATATAACAATAGTAAAACGCCAAGATAACACAAACGCCAAAATGTTTATAAAAAATAATAGAACAATGGGCCATCTTGTTTAAAACACCTTGGAAACCCCATTCAAATAGATAATGGCATACGAATTTGAATAAACGCCATAAACCCCATAAACGCCATAAACACCAAAATGTTAATACAATAAAACCATTAAACGCCATTAAAATATTGAATTTGGTTAACTTCAAAAATCTCAAAAACCAACAATATTGGGAAAAGCGGAACTGGAAAAGAAGAAGATGAAAGGGCAAAAAAGCCCCTCCGTCCTTTTCTAAGCGGCGTGACACGTGTTAGGCCAGGAAGCGTTCTCACCGTTCTCACACTTTTGAGCGTTTTCTCCTGATCCCGTTTCTATATATATATATATAGACAAATATGTATATAAAAAGTTATAAGAAGACATATTTTCGAAGACAATTGAAAGCATACCTTTTATTACTTTAACGATTCCTCACGTTTCGCGGCGAACTTAAAATACAAATAGAAAAAAAAATTGTTATTTAAATATCATACGAGTTAATTGCAGGGTTAGTTCCTGTGGTTTTTCTAAAATAACAAAGTTGGGTACTAAGTTCTAAAATGATGGAAAAAACCCCAAGTTCTCAGTTAGTATTTAACAACCATTAACCTTAAGACCTGAGGATGTTATAAAACCAAATGTTAAAACCTCAACCTGTTACTTTAAACTATTAGTACAGGTGGTTGTTATTTTCTACAAACCACAAGTACTTACGGTATAATTAGCTCTTGTATTTATTAGTAAGATACTGAAAATAATAATAAACTTATACTATTTGAAAATAAACATAAAATGATATTTTTAATTATTTAAACAGGTCGTTGACAAACAGATAGCTATTCAAATAAAACCATATAATCTATAACATTAAAAATAAATTGACAATATGTTGCAACACAAACCAATTCTTTACCCAACAAGTTTGACCATATTAATAATCTTGTGTTCTCATTCGACAATATAGGTGTTGCTTTGGGCGATAGTTGGATTTCTCCAGAAGATTTTGTGGTAAGATTCATAAAAAACTGGAGAATAGACATGTCTTCTATACCGACAACAAAAAGAGTATAAGTCATATTTTTTTTTTTTCTTAAAAACCATTAAATTAAGGTGAGAAACAAAGCTTTTAGGAGTATTTAAGTTTTTTTCTGGAAAAAAAACTCATATTAAATAAAAAAGCTTTCCATTAAATTTTAGTAAACAGGTATTTAGCAAACCCATTTAAGCCCCTTGGTTCCGCAATGAGTTTCACTTGTTATGGTCCAAATATAAGTGTCTAGTCTTTCTAGATATTTGAACAAACCAATCGATCAACCTTTGCAGCTTTCATGGGGTCCTTTACTCAAAGACGTGTCAAGAATTGATGACGTTGGTTTGAACAAATCAAATAGGTTCGACCAAAACTCAAATGATGTTGGATTCTTTGAAATGTTACATGGCATGAAAGTTGTCTGATCTTTGTGTTTATTATGCAGTTTAGCTCTAAAGATACAACAGCAACTAGCCGACGGTCAGTATGAAGCCGCAACAAGTTCATGGTCCAAACTTGAGGGAGTTATTCTTGGTTACAGTAACAATGTGGTATGAGTTAGTTTAAATGTTGTCTTATACATTTTTTTACACATAAAAGTTATATATATTAATAACTCTTGATACTCCTCGATTGAAGGTTTTGTATATTTATAAAAAGGATAGTTTACAAACTAAGGATACAAGAACTAAACAATTGCACATAGGTACAACAAGAATATAAAATACATAAGAGGGTTATCTAACATGCCCCCTCAAGTGAGACGGTGGAGCTGCACAAAGTTACAGCTAAAAGAAGTTGAGTTGAGAATTTGAAAGACTTTTGGTGAAAATGTCCGACACCTAAAACTTGGTCGGAACAAACTTTGTATTTAATTTCCTAGAAGCAACAAGTTCACGAATAAAGTGATAATCAAGATCAATATGTTTCGCTTATTTATGAGAGACAAGATTCCGTGTACGAAACAATGCACTACAATTATCACAAAGTATGGTTGGAGTATCAGGTGGTAAAGCATGAAGATCCCGTAAAAGATGAGTAAGGCAAACAACCTCAACGGTTGTATTTGCCATGGCCCGATATTCGGATTCAGCTCTAGAGCGAGCAATACTAATTTGTTTCTTCGTACTCCATGAGATAAGATTACCACCTAGAAATTAGAACAACCATTAGAGGATTTGTATGTTTCCAGAGCCCAAATAACATCAGAGTTGCTTAGGAGAGAGGTGCGACTTGGTTGGCTATAGTGAAGTCCAAACGCCAATGTTCCTTTGAGATAACAAAGAATCCGCTTAACCTTTTAGTAGTGTGAAATGGTGGGAGCATGACATACGAAATGTTAGGCTGAGTGATTGTCAAATGTTGAAGTGCACCCTTAAATGGAACGATAATAAGTTGGACCCGGAACAAATCACTGGTAGAAACAAAAGAAACATTTGTGCTTAAAGGTGTGAGAGCCGTTTTAGCATCCAACATCTTTGCACGTGTTAGTATATAAATCGTGTATTTAGATGATTTAAAAAGAGCCCAAGAAAGTAGTTGAGCTCCACCAAATCCTTAATGGCAAATTCTTTGTATAGGAGGCAGATGAAAGCAGCGAGAACATGAGATTGGCCACTTGTTAAGACCTTTAGTTCGATATAGTTGGCAATGAGGCGGTCCTCGAGGATGATTATTAGGGCTTCCTGAAACACGATTATTTGCATTGAATTGCCCATGGTTGTGGGTCCGATTGATGGTAGATTGTTGGGTTCCAGGTTTGGTGGTTTGAGCTAAAAAAGTAATAGGAGTTATGGGAGGACCATGAAGAGCCTTAATGAACATTTCATGGCTATCGTTGCAAAAAGATAAAAAAAATATCAGTTTAGGATGAGAGGAACATATCGATGTTGAGAAAGTTTTAAAGGACAAACCAAACCCACAAAAGATTGAAGTTGGTCTGTGGCATCAACCGGATTACCGATGGTAGTAAGTTGATCACAGAGAAACTTGAAGGAGCGACCACATTCAGTGACGGACTTGTCGCCTTTTTGGGTCAACCGCAGTTGGTCTCTTAAGTTTTAAACACGATCCACTAAGGAATTACTATAAGTAACCTCTAAAGAAACCTATATTTAACGTTCAGTTTTTAATCTAATGACTACGGAAACTGCTTCGTCCGTTAAAGAGTCATGGAGGATGATAACCATTCGTTGATCATCAGCAAGCCAATCGGCAAGTTCAACATTATCGACAATTTTGTCAAAATGTGTGATAGTTGGTGGTGGGGAAACTTCAGAACCATCAACATGGTGGAGCAAATTTTGGTAGGAAATGAGGGGAAACATTTTATGCTTCCAGTACAAATAATTGGAAGGTGATAATTTAACTGCAAGCATGTACGCTAGGGTGTTCAGGGAATCAAGGGTAGACATTCCTGGAGGCATAAGCCATGGAGAAGAAATGAAAAAAAGTAGCGAGGGGAGAGGAATGGAAAAGGCTGATGATAGAGGAGAGAATTTAGGAAAGATTAACCAAAGGTTTATTCCATATATGAATAACTCTTGATACTACTTAATTAGAGGAGGTGTATATTTATAAAAAGGATAAATTAAAAACTAAGAATACAAGAATTAAACATTACACATAGATACAAGAAAAAATAGAAAATACACAAGATGGTTATCTAATATTAAATAACAAATTATTGGATTTTTCAGGATTTCTACAACTTCATGTTGGATGATGGAGATAGTTCGGTTATAGCAAATACAAAAGCATCACAACTGCAAAAGAAGCCGTATGCCATGATGTCAGAAGCTGACGGTCCGGACCTTGACAAAGTCATGAATGGTCCGATTAGAAAGAAGCTCAAAATTATTCCCGCAGATGTAACGTAAGCACTTAAATCTAATTAACAAAGGTTTCTGTTGCAGTTTTATATGTGAAATATAATGGATTATCTTTAATTTAGGGGTTTTAATCATGAGGATGATGTGTTGAATTTTTATTTGGGTCGAAAACATCAACCCTGATCCGAACACAGTTAAAATCATGGTAGTTAAATATAACAAATTTAACCTATATATCTAAACTTGTAAAAGGGTTGACTTGTAAGTGTTAATGGTTTTAAGTTCGATTGGTAGATGGTAAAATAATGGATTAAATGGGCTAGTGGGTACATATTCTAATTAAACATGTTGACGGGCGATCTGTTTTAAATTATATGGGTTAAACAGTTAAACAAAATGGCAGCATGTTCAATCACACATGTGAAGCCGAACATGACCCATTCATTATAAATGGTAAATATGACAACCCAAAACCTCATTATTTTCGTATGGTATGAGAAGTTGTCACCCTTTATGTTTCAGATGGGGAGGGCAAAGTGACGGTGTGTTTTCGGCTATGGAAGGCGACTTCATGAAACCGAGGATCGCTGAGGTAAATCTTAGAAATTCAATGTCCTTTTCATCTAAAATAAACTAAAATTTCAAGTTGATATTATAACACCCCAATCGCGTAAATTACAACAACACGCGGCGGAAACATTGGGGAGTCACGTTACAAATTGTTTCACAACGCGTGGTATTTAAAGTTTTGTTTTATTGAATTATTGAGTTACATTGTCTTGGAATAACAGAAACAAAATACAATCAAATTTGTCTTTCAAGTTTTAACGTCACTAAGGCCCACGTCCATCCTATGTGAAGTAATGCATTCATGTCATCAAACAATTGTTCCTGAAACATATGTGAAAATACAGTCAGTATAAAAAGCTGGCGAGTACATAGGTTTTTGTGTGTTGAATTCATATTGCAATACCTCATTCGACTTCGAGAGTCAATGAGTATAAATCTTAAAATTAAAAAGTGTTTGATATTGCAACATATTTTATCAACTTTACAAGTTGATATAAGTGAAACGAAACCTTGTAGCCATGAATCTTGACTGAAAACATATATTATATATAAAATAAATAACTTTTTGTTTGGGCTCGTTTAGGCTCGCGAGCCTAATCGAGCTTTGTATTTCAGGCTCGAGCTCAGGCTAGATAACTAATCGAGCTCTATTTCAGGCTTGAGCTCGGGCTCGGGCTCGTTAAAGCTCGGCTCGTTCGAGATTTTAATTGAGCCGATAACAAGTAGCTCTCGAGTCTCCGGGCTTGTTTACACCCCCACCTATCAATCAAGTCATGAATCCGATGGCGATGCGATTAGCGATAAAGCGATAAACATCGATTAAACCTCGATTATTAATAGATACTCCACATAATACAACTAAAGCAAATAACATACAGGATTTGATTACAAGTCAAGGAAGTCAAATTGGTAATTAAGCAAGGAGTGACAGATCGCAATTATTAATCTTTTCTTCCTTTGACTTTGACTTTGACTTGTACTTTGACTTTCGTAACATGGGGTGTTACAGCCTCCCCCTCTAAGGGAATTTCAACCCGAAATTAAGGCGCATGCGTAACAAAGAGCTGAGGGTACTTCGCTTTCATGTCACTTTCGAGTTCCCAGGTGAACTCTGCGCTGCGTTTGCCTTCCCAGCAAACCTTCACAATGGGAATGTGTGAGCGCCTTAGCTTCTTGGTTTCTCGATCCATGATCTCTACAGGCTTCTCCACGAAGTGTAATGTTTCGTCCACTTGTAGATCCTCAAGTGGGACTTGTTAATCCTGCTTGGCTAGGCACTTTCTGAGGTTCGATACATGGAAAGTCGGGTGAACGTTGCTAAGTTCCTCCGGTAGTTCGAGTCTGTAGGCCACTTTTCCGATCCTTTCCAGAATCTTAAAGGGTCCAACATATCGAGGCGCGAGCTTTCCTTTGTTGCCGAATCTGATCACACCCTTCCAAGGTAATACCTTTAGGAGTACGTGATCGCCAACGTCAAATTCAAGGGGCTTGCGGCGTCTATCGGCATAACTTTTCTGACGACTCCAAGTTTTCAGCAGGTTGTCTCGAATTTGGAGGATCTTGTCAGTCGTTTCTTGCAGCAGCTCAGGACCGGTTAGTTGCGTATCTCCGATCTCATGCCACACAATCGGCGATCGACATTTTCTTTCGTATAGTGCCTCAAATAGTGCCATTTGTATGCTAGAATGATAACTGTTATTGTACGAGAATTCAACCAAAGGTAAGTGCGCGTCCCAGTTACCACTGAAATTTATGACACACGAGCGAAGCATGTCTTCAAGAGTACGAATCGTTCTTTCAATCTGACCGTCGATTTTGGGATGGAAAGTGGTACTTAGATTAAGCGTATTACCGAGAGCGGATTGAAACGTTTCCCAAAGACGTGAGGTAAACCAACCATCGCGGTCAGAGATGATGTCACGAGGCGTCCCGTGTCGACAGATGATCTCGTCGGTTTAGATTCGGGCTAATTTTTCTACCTTGAAGTCTTCTCGTATCGGCAGGAAATGAGCAGATTTAGTCAAACGGTCAACGATAACCCAGATGCTATCGTGACCTGATGTTCTACGCGGGAGTTTCGTGATAAAGTCCATGGCTAAGCTTTCCCATTTCCACATCGGGGTCTCGGGTTGCACAAGAAAGCCAGGTGGTCTTTGTTGTTTGGCCTGACTTTCGGACAAGTAAGGCACTTCAAAACATAGATTGTGATATCCTTCTTTATTCCAGGCCATCAATAAAGTAGACGAAGGTCATGGTACATGTTTTTGGTGCCAGGATGAATGGAATATCGAGACTTATGGGCTTCGTCCAACAGAATTTGTCACAAGTTGGTGCGTTTGGGAATCCAAATTCGGTCCAGATAATGGAATATCCCATTTGATTTATTCACTAACTGTTCGCCGTTATGGTGAATCCTTTCCTTCTTCAAAGTGCGTTCGGTAAAATAAGCATGCTGAGCGTCGCGGATGAGAGTTTCGAGATGGTGCTGGGCGTGAACATTACGAACGCTATGCAAATAGCTTCGTCTGCTGAGGGCATCGGCAACTACATTTGCTTTGCCAGGGTGATAACGAATCTCACAGTCGTAATTGTTGAGAAGTTCTACCCATCGGCGTTGGCGCATATTCAGTTCTTTTTGGCTGAGGATGTGTTGTAGGCTCTTATGGTCGGTGAAGACCGTACACTTAGTACCGTAAAGGTAGTGTCGCCAAATTTTCAACGCAAAAACAACTGCGACAAGCTCAAGGTCGTGGGTTGTGTAGTTCTTCTCGTGGATCTTGAGCTGACGAGATGCGTAGGCGATAACCTTGACCCGTTGCATGAAGACACAACCAAGACCAAGGTTCGAGGCATCACAATAAAAAAACGAAGTTATCGTTTCCGTCGGGTAAAGCGAGAACAGGAGCATTGCACAGCATATGCTTGAGAGTTTGAAAGGCAGTCTCTTGTTCGGTTCCCCAAACAAAAGGCTTGTCCTTATGCGTCAAAGAAGTAAGCGGGATAGCGATTTTCGAGAAGTCTGCGATGAATCGACGGTAATAACCCGCCAATCCGAGGAACGAACGAACGAACATCGGATGATGATTTTGGAGTAACCGAACTTCTAACAGCTTTGATCTTCACGGGGTCGACGTGAATACCTTGACTATTGACGATGTGACCGAGGAAATGAACCTCCTCTTGCCAGAATTCACACTTGGAGAACTTGGCATAGAGTCGATTCCCTTGGAGTAGCTCGAGAACCAAACGTAGATGTTGCGCGTGTTCGGTTTTTGACTTCGAATAGATAAGGATATTATCGATGAACACGATGACGAAGCGGTCAAGAAATGGTTTACACACGCGATTCCTTAAATCCATGAAAACCGCGGGTGCGTTGGGTAAACCAAAGGGCATTACGATGAATTCATAATGGCCGTATCGGGTTCGGAAAGCGGTTTTCGGTATATCTTCCTCCTGAATACGTAACTGGTGGTAACCTGAGCGTAAATCAATCTTCAAAAAACTTGTAGCACCTTGCAATTGATCAAACAAATCATCGATTCGAGGTAGGGGATAGCGATTCTTGATTGTCAGCTTATTTAACTCCCTATAGTCGATGCACATCCGGAACGTCCCATCCTTCTTTTTGAAGAAAAGGACTGGTGCGCCCCAAGGAGAGGTGCTAGGGCGAATGAAGCCTTTGTCAAGTAATTCCTGGAGTTGGCTCGAGAATTCGCGTATTTCGGACGGAGCGAGACGATAAGGAGATTTAGCAACAGGGTTGGCTCCAGGAATGAGGTCGATACGAAAATCAATATCACGAGTCGGGGGTAGACCAGGTAGATCATTAGGAAAGACATTAGAAAAATCACGAACCACAGGCACCTTATCGATTGCCTTAACTTCCTTTTTCTCCGCTACTACAATGTGTGCCAAGAAAGCTTGGTATTCCTTGCGGAGATACTTGCTAGCCTGCACATACGACACATAGTTGATCACCATTAGCAAGAGAGAAATGAATCATCTTATCGAAACAAACAACTTAAGCACGACTTTCACGAAGAAAATTCATGCCTACATTGATATCGAAACTACCAAGCTGCATCGGAATAAGGTCGATAGGAAAGATGTGATTGTGAGTTCGAGAGTACAATCACGAAGAACAGAATTGACAGCGATAGTTTTTCCAATGGCAACTTCAACATCAAACGTCGAGGGGAGATGGGCGCGCTTACGATTAAGGAGCTTTTCGAATTCTAACGACACAAAATAGTTATCGGCTCCAGTATCAAATAAACACGAAGCATATATACCATTTATGAGGAACGTACCATTAACCACATTGTTATCTGCTTGGTCTGACGGACGTTGATGTTGAAAGTATGTCCGCGGGCTGCTGGCTGCTGTTGCTGCTGAGGCTGCTGCTGTTGTGGCTCTTGCTTCACCACTCAATTGGGGCACATGTTTGCGAAGTGGTTGGGATCATCACACGCAAAGAAGCTCTAGCGTGGATCGCGGGTGCAGGAGCCGCTTGTTGGCCTTGGGGAGCAGGAAGTAGAGCTTGTTGAGCAGGAGCTTGACCTTGAGCTAGAGCTGGAACTTGACGTGGACCAGTACGGCAATTGGCGGTGAAGTGGCCATACATGTTGCAGTGCACACAGTATCTGCAAGCAATCCCCACAGGGTGATGATAAGTACAAGTAGGGCAAGCCGGGTGAGGACCAGTGTATGCACGCTTAGCCAGCGGTGCATGGGTGACCGTTGCCGTTACTTGGCGGTGTTGAGGCTGCAATTGGGCTGGAATAGCTTGAAGCGGAGCGGCAGCTGTAACAGCGCAATTCTTGCTACTATTGTGGTTGTTCTTTCTCTTGTGGCGGGAGCACTTGGATGATTGCGGAGCGGCGGCGGTTTCAGCGGTGGGAGCAGCAGTAACTTGATGGAGATTCTTGGAGGCTTGACCAAAGTAACCAGCCATAACTCGTTTGTCGTAGATTAGGGCAGCGAGCAGAAAGGTTTCCTCAATAGTTGTTGTCTTCGCGGCTTGAACGAATCAGCCACGCAATCCGGTAGAGCACGGATATACTTCTTGATGGTGATTTCGGGAGTAGTAACTTGGCCTGGACAGATTTTGCTCAGCTAATTAAAGCGAGCAGTTAAACCAGCGTTGTCGCCATCCTTTTGTTTGATGTACCAGAACTTGTCCTCCAACTTTTGAAGCTCGTGGGGAGGGCAAAACTCTTTCATCATGATGTCCTTCAACTCGTCCCACGTTAGCCCGTAAGTTGCATCATTTCGACACTTGTTTCTTTCGGCAGTCCACCAGTCCAGAGCCCTGGACTGGAAAACGCCGGTGGCGTTAACAGTGCAAAGATTATCAGGACAGCCGCTTTGGCGCAGGGTGACTTCAATAGAATCAAACCATTGAAACATGCAAGTAGGTCCATCTTGTCTGGTGAATTCTTTGGGACCGAAGGCTTTGAACTGCTTGAAGCTAAAAGTAGCTCGTGATGAATCAGTCGAGGATTCTTCAGAGGACTTGCTAGCGTTTTCGTTCAGCTCGCTAACAATTTGCGGTATGACTTTCGCCATTTGTTTTGTGACCAGTGAAGCGATGCGCTTGTCCTCAAAGTTTTGTCGGGCTGCGCGGGAAGTGTGCGATCCAAATGACGACATTGTCTGCAACAGACATCGCCATAGGACTCAGACACAAATTTCGATTACCCCTAAAATAAACTCTCACACTGCCTATAACTACTACGTATAAATCTCAGGAACATGTTCAATCACGTAATCACATAGGCACATAAACCACAGAAACACATAAGCACATAAACACATAGGGCAGTAGATCATCGCAACACACGAGGACACACTATATTTTGCACGTATTCACCTACATATATTACACGTATTCACCTATCATTCAAAGTCCCCGAGTTCGAGAATAGCGATTGCGATTAGCGAGTACACAGCGAGTAGCATAGCGAGCGATTTGTTAACGTTTTGAGATAGATGTGCAGTGCGTGTCGTGTGCGTTGATTAAAGCGAACAGCGAAAGTGTATAAATTACCAAAAATCGAAACACATAAACAGGTAAAACCGCATAAAACACATAAAATTTCACATAAAATCGACAAATATCAGAGTCAGCAGGTGCGGGCTCAGAATCGAAAACACATAAAATCAGCGATTGCGAGCTTGAAATCGAAAATAGAGTGTCTCGGCTTGATAGACATTGACTGCCCAAAGTGTTTCGACTATTCTCAAGGACTCAGAGTATACGTTTTGGCCTAATAGACTGTGCTCTATCACGGGCATACGGTGAATGGCACGCATCCTTTCGGGTATTTACGCAACTCGAGTCGTTGGAATCCATCGAGACTTTGGTGAGAGCATTGTAAAACCAAAATTGAGAGCGGAACATGTCATCAAGATTCGGGTTTCACCCCTAACTTAACGACTTTATTCCAGTTTGTGTGATAGAATCACGAGATTGAGAGATATTTACGCCGAAGTACGGATTTCACTCCTGATTCAACGCAAATTCTCTTGTTTATAGTAAAAATGCGGGTCGAACAAGCGATTTAATCAAGAGTTTGCGGTTTTCACACCTAATCTCGATCTAGTCACTCGTTCATTTTCGAAAATAGTGCAGTGCGACTGCCTTAGGAAAGGCAGTGTGATAGTATAGCATGATTGCGAGTCGGTCGAGTAACAGAAATAGGCTAGTGCGGAACCCCTATCGGGTTCGCACAAGGCGGTCTGCTGGTACTTAGACTATAGACTAGGTCGTTTCTAAGACATCGACCCGGACTAGGTCAAGTCTTGCCTAATTCCTTATAGTTATGGCTCTGATACCAATTTGTCACACCCCAACCGATGACGGAAACATCGGGGCGCGACACTGAGCGAAACAGATTGTCCAGGGGAAATCCATGACAACTAGTATTACCGAATATTTAACGTTAAGTCCCTTACCAAAACATATCCAGCAAAATTATTATTACACACATATTATCTCAAAGACAATAAATTGTTTCGACAACTCAGAATTTATATTGTTTGTTTCTAGACCCATCCTATCTTGATTCCACAAAAGATAGCTAGCAAGCACGACATCCTAAGCATTCAAACACCTGTCACATACGTTAAAATATAGATCAATACACATAGTGTAAAGGTGAGCATACAAGTTTAATAGTATATTAGAGTTCGAAATTGTTTACGCATAACCGGCATATATCATGTAGCAAAGTGAAAGCCTTCATGTGAAAGGTCCGTCCTCGAATATATATCTTCAATATGTGTCTTGTAATGGATAAAGTTATAGATTTATACGTAGAATCTAAGAATGTTACTCATTACAAAAAAAATTATTTAATATGTCAATAATTAATTATAAAATCATAATCAGGTGCGGTTTACCTACCATAGTATATTGTGAATTACAAAGCGAAGGTGGAATAGTGGAATATGAGTTTCAAAATTCATATACACGTCCCCTACAAATTAATTGATAAACATTCACCCGTACGTATTGGTTTTCAGGTTGATGAGCTTTTGTCAAAGGGAGTAAATGTGACAGTATACAATGGCCAGGTACGAAAGAAAAATCATATTAAAGACTAAAATTACACAAGTTTTGCGACCAAGTTGTAACATTTTGTGACAGGTCGACCTAATATGTGCAACCAAGGGAACAGAAGCTTGGATTAACAAACTCAAGTAATCATATAATTTAAAATTTTTTCATCTTTTAGTTTAGTGTTATTAAAATTTGACCGGTCCAATCGAAACTAGTGGCCTTACTAACCCGGTTGCTATCCGTTAGACCGGACTTAATTATACCGTTCAGTTGTTAAGGAACCGAAGAACATGATAATGAACCCGAAAATCATGAACCATCGAGTCAACCGCTAATTGGAAAAATTACGAAATGGATTATTAAACACTTGTATACATATATAATGATATATTTTTTATTATAAAAATGTATATCTTATTTATACGTAAACAAATTACATGGCATTTATATGTATACTCGGTTAGAACCTCGTGTATTACACGGGTTGAATAAATATAATTTTATATATTAAATAATAAAAAGTTATATATTTATGAACCCCGTATATTGTACGGGTTAAATAAATGTAATTTTATATATCAAATAATAAAAAAGTTATATCTTTAAAAACCATATGTATTACACAGATTAAATAAATGTAATTTTGTATACTAAGTATTAAAAACGTCGTATCTTTAAAAAGCCCGTGCATAATCGGGTTGAATAAATCTACCAAATAATAATAAAATTACATCCTTAAAAACCCAATATATTAGATGTGTTGAATAGATCTAAAAAGAGTTATATCTTTAAAAATCATGTGTATTGCACAGATTAAATAAATGTAATTTTGTATATTAAATACTAAAAATGTCGTATCTTTAAAAAAACCCGTGTATAGTCGGGTTGAAAAATCTACCAAATAATAAAAATAATTATATCCTTAAAAAACCCCGTGTATTACACGTGTTGAATAAATCTAATTTTACATAGCAAATGGTAAAAAGTTATATCTTTAAAAACTTCGTGTATTACACGGGTTATATAAATGTAATTTTGAATAGTAAATAATAAAAAATTTTAAAAACCCGTGTTATACACGAGTTAAATAAATATAATTTTGCATGTCAAATAATAAAAAAAAGTTATATTTTTAATAAATTGGGATAACATTTAATATTAATTTATTATTTATATATTTAATATAATGTAAGTAGGAAAGAGAGGTATTTGTTTTAAAAATATATTAAATTAACAATTTTGATTTAAGGATAATATTTTATTAAAGTGTGATAAGATTTAATATTAATTCATTATTTATTTAGTTAATATAAGATAAATATAGATTTGAGGATACCTTCAATGAATGACACGTGTCCAAAATTTGGTTTCTTTTGTTATAGTAGATAGATATCTTCTGCAAATGGTAAATCATTAGTATTAGAAAACTTAAATTTTTTTGTGATAATAAGAATTTGAAACAAAATATATCATTAATTATTTAACTAAAAATTTCTAAAAGTCTAAAGATGGTGTTTATCCATAATGTGTAAGTGATAAACATGATCCTGAGTTTTAGATACGTTAAGCCAATAAAATAAATAGGGTGGGTAAATGAACGGTCGGTCAGCCTTTTCAAAACATATAGTTTACTAGTCGTGGCTAGCTAAAATGTGGATTTGTTTTACGGTGGTTCCCCCAGGTGGGACGGTTTATCGACGTACTTGAACTTAGGCCGCACTCCACTCTATTGTGGCAAAGACGAAAGCGCCACAAAAGGATTTTTTAGGTCACATATGAACTTTGCATTCTACTGGATTCTTGGAGCCGGTCATTTTGTAAGTAGTTTGTTATTTTCCAATTCCATTCCATTATATAAATATTTATTTAGGTAATGTCACTCACTCTAGGCTAAATATGTTTGCAATTTCCTATTTCTTACGTACCCCAGCTAAACTGGTTTTCTTTGTTTTAGGTTCCTGTGGAACAACCATGTGTTTCCCTAGAAATGGTGGGAAGCATCGTGAATTCGCCCAACGTTTAACTATTGATCATCTGCCACCAACAAGTTTTGAGGCCGATCCCTATCGCTCTCTAACCTCCTTTAAAACAAACTAATATGTTAAAAACTTCTGATTGACATTTTTACCTTATTTTATTCATATTAAGGTAAGGCTGGTTAATTATGTAAGCCAATAATAATTAAGAAAATGAAAACGAAGAATTATTATTCTAGATAGGAGTTTCAGTTGTTTTGGGTTGGGTTGATATGTTTTGCTTGGTAAGTTGGCGGGTCGAATTGTTCAACCACAACACGACGTATATTTATATTCATGTCAGAAACATCAAGCTTTAAACTTATTGTGAGAATGTTAGGTGTAACTGTCACTACTTTTGTGACAACCATCCAAATCAGGTTAATTCCAGAACATAATATAAGCATAATTTAAATGTGTTAATGTATTTTAGGCTTGGTTTTAAATCACTAACTCTTCCGAAGACTAGCAAGTCCGTTTCATAGTTCGTGTCACGTGTTTGGTGATTTTAAAAACTTACTGGTACACGTATAAGCAGTTAAGCGAACCAATGTCAGATAGATAACATGTGCATGTGTCTTTCATGTATATTACTTTAATAATTAATTTATGTGTGTTGTGGAAGGAGTTCGGGTCGCCAAGCACGAAACTTATCCAATCACAGGCGATGTGCAGTGATTCAGATACGAAAGGAAGAGAGACTGTACTAAAATATCAGAATTCCCAAATTTAATCATAATTAATATCTTAAGAATAATTATTTGTCCTAAGAATGTACTTTTATGTGTTACAATAATTTCTGGATCATTAAAACAACAAAAATCCACAATCGAATCTGTTAGGATCTGAATTTGTTTAGATTGTGTTGTTTAACTAAAATGGAAGATGAATCAGAGAATGATTTGCGGCGGAAATGAAAGTAAACTTTATTACACAATCATAGGAGAATAGTTTTCAGCAAACATGATTTCATTAATCGAATGATTGTATGAATTACAAGATTCAGCTATGCATCCATGCAACACTAAACTCCCCCTCGGCCCGAGCTCACAGTTAGTTCGTACAAGGTGATGGTGAAAAAGAGCTAATAGAACAGTACATGTACTGTTCTATTTATAGTCCAATCCTAACCACTAAGCATCTAATGCTGACGTCACCTAGACAGCGACATCTAACAGACTAACAACCTCTAAACACTGATCTATACAAAACACTGATACAATACACTACTGATACATAAACACTGATGTTGCTTTCCACTATTGTTGCCTAAGCACTGATGTTGCATATCAGTGCTTTCATCATTGGGTGATCAGGCCTTGAGTCAGCAGTGCTTAGTCTTCATCAGTACTTTGAGAAACAACAGTTGTTAGGTCTTCAGTCTTTATAATCAGCAGTTCTTTGAATAACAGCTGTTGATGGGATCAGTACTTAGATTCATCAGCTGATAGAAATACTGTCATTGGAGGGAACTTAGGACATGCACTGCTTATTGGTGATCAACTGTTGAGAACCAGTTTTGGCTTTCAGTATCATTTGTTCTTCTGGTTTCATTACATGGGCCAACAATCTCCCCCTAGAATAGATTATGCCAAAACACTTCCTTATTCTTGATCTTTATTCTCTTATTAATTTCTCCCTGATTTGCCCTTTGAATTGTAATTCAAAGTTTATGGAGTCTTCATCATCCTCATCCCTGCAGAGTTGAAGATCTAAAAGATCTAAGAGGTCAGCTGCATCCAGACCTAATGCATCCTCTCTTGAAATGTGTTCAACTCTTCCATTGGACTTGAGCCAAGTCAATACATGGGTCTTTCTATCAGACTTCCATTTTAGTAATTTTGAGTTCAGTGGATTTCTGGGGAGAGACTTTATTTGATGAGAGTTTGGTGATGGAGGTCTGCTTGTCAACCTTTGAACTGTTTCAGCAAGTTGAGCTTGAAGCTTTAAAGAGGCATCATCCAAGCCAAACATGATCTGATCCTTGATGGCCTGTTTCATGATTTCAGCTTCTCTCTTTGCATCTTCCTCATCTATCTGCTTCTGTCTATTTCTTTGCTCTAAGACATGAGTGGATAAGTCCGATGATGTGAACAGTGTTTTCAGAGAGAGGGTCTGCTACTTTGGCTCATCAGTGGTTTTGTCTTTGTATGTTGGTTTCTTTGGTGTTGTAGGATCCGATTCTCTTAGTTTCTCCAGCTTATCATAAGTTAGATCAATATACTGCCTAGACCATTTTGAAATGGCCTTTGCTGATCCATATTTAGCTACGACCAACTCAGCTCTCTTCCTCTTGTATGCTAAAGTAAGTTATGCACTAGATTTCTTGAACTTGTTCCAGTTTGGTGTAGACTTCTTCATCTTAGGATCATTCTTTACTCTTTCTATTCTGTTTACTTCTGCTTTAAGAGCTGTGAGTGACCAGTCTTTAAACTGTTCTACTTTGGCAGGGTAAAATTTGTCTCTCATAATAAGCTCTAAGAGATCTTTCCTTAGCTTCTTTTGAAGATCAGCATTTGGTGGCAGGTTTGATATCTCTTTGCTTAAGTCTCTTGCATAGTCTTCCAGTTTCCTGACTTTACTAAGCCCATGCTGCATTCGACTTGAGATGTTGTTGTCACCTTGCCCTTTACCCTCATGCTTAGCAATATATTCAGCTTGCTTGGCTTTGAGTTTTAGATAGTCATCCATGTTCTTTGGAGTTTTGAAACCATGAAGGGATGGGAAGGTTCTTTTGGATGGATTATCCTCTGTATAGAATTGCCTCATTTCATCTTTCAATGCATGCAATTCCAGAGGATAATTTACTGCCAATGGGATGGATCTTGAAGGATCTTCCCCTTCAAGTGTTCGTGGTTGAGCAAGTGGATTGGATGTTAGTGATGATGGAGGATTGAATGGTTCAGGGTTGGTTTGGATGAAAGATGTCACACCCCGGCCGCGTGCAACGTGCAACCACGGCGGAAACGCCGGGGAGTGTTGTGGACAGAATTAATTGTTACATAACCATGGAAATCAAAGTTACATTTTATTTATTAAACAAGAGTGATACATTGTCTTAAACAGGAAAAACAAAGAGTTTATAACATAATTAACTAAGTCTATCTTCAGTTTTAGTCTCTAAGGCACAGGTCCGCCCTAGTGTCATGATCATCATCCTATGGAACAGCTCCTGAAAACACATGTGAAAGTAGGTACGTTAGCATAAAAATGCCTGTGAGATACATAGGTTTTGTGAAAATGGGATTCATGACTTGAGTTTAAAGAAATGTTTAATAACAGTTAGTCATGAACCTTGTAATTTGTCTTGCTTTGTAAACCATTTGAAAAACGATAATATCAGATGATATGTATAGATAAGTGTAAGGTTAAACGAGTAACCAAGTAAAATGAGTTGAATAAGATAAGTTGTTTGTAAAAATAATGTCTTGTGAAGAGTATGTTATTTGTGTAAAATGTAATGTGTCTAAACTGAAATGACTTAGATAACACTACGATACATAATATTATACAAACATTTATATATAGGAAGTACCAGCGGCGTATCCACCATGTTTGTATCATATTACATACGCCACGTTACTCAAATCATTTACCCAAACCAACCACCATGTAAATTGTTCATGTATAAATCAATTGTCAAGTGTTATTGTGTAAACCATGTCGAAATGTCTATGTTCAATGTAAACCACCATGTATGTATATCAATGTCAAAATGTTTATGTTTAATGTAGATCATGTAATGTGTACCCAAAATATATCTTGTATGGTAAGTGAAATGTATCAACTAAACCATATGTAAAATGCACAAAACAAGGTGTTGAAGTAAAACATGGTTTAAATCAACGTTATGTTTTGTGGAACAATGCATGCTCTACTGATATAAACATTTATGCGGTATTGTGAAATATGCATACATCCAAGCCTTGAGACTGTGGCGATAAACCCTAAAACAAATTAAAGGTTTATCTAAGTTATGTATATCGAATTCGGTCATTCCTTCCAATCCAAACAAACCCAGGATTTCAGGAACGGGAGTTGTCAATTCCTATGGTACCACTACCTACTAACGAATGGCGTAGCTAATGTTAATGAATGTATTGTTCCATGTTAAACAAACCAAATGCTGTACCAAAATGAAGGCATGTGATGTAAACAATTGTACTAAGTTTGCACACAATGGGCATAAATAGCATGAAATGCAATGTGAAACAATGTACTAAGTACGCACACAATGGGCATACATAGCATGGAATGTATTGTAAAGCAATGTACTAAGTACGCACACAATGGGCATACATAGCATGAAATGTATTGTAAAGTAATGTACTAAGTACGCACACAATGGGCATACATAGCATGAAATGTGTTGTAAAGCAATGTACTAAGTACGCACACAATGGGCATACATAGCATGAAATGTAATGAAATCATGTACTATAATGTACTAACGAACATAGCAGGTATATGATGTGAAAACATGGAAAGCATGAAAGTAACAAGTAGGCACATGTATTTCACCCCAAAACAATTTGGAAAAAAGTAAAAGATGTGGTTCAATGTACTCACCTGAGATTGCTTTGAATTTCTTGTGTAATAATCACACAATGCTAGAGATCACGGGATATCAAACGGCACCTAATAGGTAGCTATATTAATATACCGGACCAAAATCGGAAGGATCGGATAGTATGCGGGTTCGTAAACCAAACGAGTATAGAGACTCGTGTAATATGGTTTAACAAAGCCTACATACTAAAATGAAACCTAACCTAAGTGCTTGCGACCCATTACGACCCGTTTAGGTAGCTTATGCTATCTTAACGCGTCGTTCGCGTAGAACGCGTTTGGAACGCCTAACATCGTAACCACAAGGTATAACCTCGGAAGGTTATAGCTATGGTCACCTAATGTGTTTGGTCGGATCCTAATGATCGACCAAATGGTTCGGGTTCGAAAGTATAAGCGATTGTTTAGATCGCTTACTTACGACCCTATATATGCACTAAACTAAAAGTGACGAGCTAAGCATGTTAGAACATGCTTAACTAAGTTTAGAAAACAGATTTGGCATCAAAACAAACGGCTTTGATGCTCATGAGTAGTTTGGTTACAAAATACGCAAGAATGCGCATTTTGGCCGAAACTACGACTCGTCACTGAGCCTAGATAACGTGGTAATCAGTAGGTATAGTCACTACGGACTATAACCATCGTGATCACGCTCACGTTATGAAGTTCTAATGAACTTCGTGTTGACCATAGGCTGGTCAATGCAGAAAGTCAACAAAACGTTGACTTTCGGACTCGAAAAGCGAATAAAAGAACGAAAGAATACTTACGGAGGGTCCCCGAATGCTAATCTAGATCAAAATGGCTCAGGTATGAAACAAAGGTTCCAACTTAGAGCTTTTGATCAGATTTTTGTGGGTTTTCACCAAAAGGGGGGGGTATTTATAGGAAAAGTAAAGCCGTTAGGATCGTTTCTTGAATATCGTGCCACGATCTTAAGCGTACACTTGTCACAAAGTTGTGGTGGCTCAAAATGACCCTTAACTCCTGAGATGGTGAAAGGGCATTGCACTTTGGTGTGTTTGAAAGGTCAAATTTGCAAGAAAGACAAAATTTTTGTTACTGAAGGGGCCATGCGGCCCGCATCAGGATATGCACAAACTCAGGCGGGCCGCCTGGGCCTGTCTGATCTGCACATACTTTCAGAAATGGCAGTTTTGGTCCTTGTTGCGTATTTAAGCCATTTCCGACACTTCTATTGCCCGTAAAGCCAACTTTAAGGCCCTAAAATGATGCCTAAACATTGTGGACATGAAACATGCTCGAAAATATGTCGGATGTTGGTTCATTTGGCCGTACGATCACGATGTTCGCTTAATTACGACGGAATGCGCATAAGCGCGAAAGACGATCCAAATGACGCAACGAATGGATTTTTCTCATGCCAAACACTAAGGCATAATATAAGGATGCTTACATAAATTTTTGGATGTCCGGATGTATTCAGAACGTAAGTTATGCGCGAAAGTGCAAACTTGTGCACTTTTTGACACTTTTAGTCCCTGAATAATCCAAAAGTTTGTTTTAGCATACCAAACCCCTCAAAGCCTATTTCTAAGCTATGTAAAGGATATTTTTGGTATGTTTAACTTATGGACATGTCCCAGAATGTTCGTTACAGTTCGAATTGGCATACTTTCACAGTTTGTCAACTTTAGTCCCTGTAAGCGAATTAACTTGTTTTTGCCATACCAAATCCTTCAAAACTTATTTCTAAGTTATGTAAAGGTTATTTAAGGTATGTTGAGTATATGTTGATGTTCCGGAGTATTTTTCGCATTAAACTGAGTACGTTTACACACCAGTTTGCGTATAACTCTCCAGAAAGCGATGTAGAGTTTGAAATTGAACAAAAGTCAAAACATGAAAATGTAAAACATAACCAAACAAACATTGGGATAAAATAACATTGTTTTATTGATAACTGAACTGTTCACAATGATTACAAGCACAAATGTTACAAAAGATGAAGATGATAGAGGAGTAGGTGCAGGTATATCATCATCATTCACTTGAAACTTTCTTTTTCTTGTATAAACAGTTTTAGGAGAAGGAGTTTTGTTGGAGAGTTGGAAATATGAATGAAGATTGCTTGGGAAGGAATTGGAAAGTGGTGTATTAACTAACAACTGTTGAAATAACTGGTGTCTTAACGGCTGCTGTGTTAACAACTATTGAAGTGTCAATATTTGTTGCATTGGTGGATGGCATTGGGAGGATGGTTTTGTTTCTGCTTTTTGGCAAGTTGTTTTTGTGGTGGTGGTGTTGGTTTAGGTGTAGCAGTGGATGGCTTTTTAATACCAGCAGTGGTTTTGAGACCAGCAGTGGTTGGTTTTGGTGGTGTGGGTGATCTTGGGTATGTGGCAAGTGGTGGTTTGTTATGTTTATGAGATTTTCTCCTTTCAAAAGTACCAAGATCCTTTGTTTTGATTTCCCATTCTTGGAATTCCTTTTGTTCCTTCTTCCAAATCCTTTCCTTTGTTTCATTCTGATTTTGAATAGTCTTTTTGTTTGCAGCCACTTCATCTACTTGAATGTTCAGGGTTTCATCAATTCCCTTTTTCTTTTCTTTGGCAGATGTTTCATCAGTGGTTGCAAAAGACTTCTTTTCAGGCTCTGACTTTTGAGTTTGCTTTTGCCTTGGAGTAGATTTGCCAAACTTCTTCATATCATGTTTCTCCCCCTTTTTGGTATCAACTTGATCATCATCATCTCTAAAGATAGGTGCAGGGGCAGTGCCAGTCATTTTTGTCAAGGCCTCTTTGATAGCCTTGATTTCAGCCTAAGTGTCTTTATACCTTGCTTCAACCATATTTCTGATCAATGCCATTTATGTATTGTGTTGAATTTCTGCAAGTTCCCTTTGAGCAGTGCGAATGGGCTGGACTAAGTTCCAGAGATCTTGGGATAATTGTTGACGTGTTGGTTGACTTTTGGAAGCTTCTACCAGAGTTTGAATTGATTGATTCATGGTAAGAATAGTGGTTTCAATGGAAGATAACCTCTCCGTTAAATCTTGATATTTTAAACCATCACCCAAATGAATGGGATCATCTGATTTCCCACCAGTGGTGGTTGTATCAGCTTTTGAACCAGGAGGAGTCTCCAATGGTTCATCAACTGATGCCCCTTTTTCTTGGTACTGCGGACTTCCCTCTGCAGTGGTTACCTTGGAAATCTCACTAGTGGTTAACTTGAACACACTAGTGGATACCTTGATAGCATCAGCAGTGGTTGCCTTCAAGGGAATCTTACTTATGAAACTACTGTCCAGATGTAGATCAGTGGATCCAATCTGTAGTAGCTGCTCCATTGAACTACCAACAAGAATTTCATGAAATTCCAGTGGTGTATCCTCCTCAGCTGTTTGTGGGATAACCAATTGAGGTGGTTCAGACACAACCATTATTGAAGTTGTACTCTCTTTAATGTGTGATTGGGAGGGGCTGTTTTGAGTCTGAAGCTCAATGGCATCAAATAGAGGTAAAAGGGATGGTGGAAGTTAATATTAGGGGATTGGTGTTGAAAGAGAATTTGCCCAGGGAGAAGGGCTGTTAAGCATACTCTCAAGTGAGGGTAATACTTCATATTGAGGTGTTCATATGCTTACAACATGTTCCTTTTGTGAGGAAGCATGAGGAGTTGAGGCTTTGGGTGAAGATCTTTCCATCTGTTGTGAGGAAGTAGCAACAGTGGTTGTTGGTGACATTTGTGTTGTCACTGGGTTAGCTTCTGGGATCTTATCTTCCAGAAGACCCTTTTTGGTGGGTTTGGTGGGCTTTGTGGATTTCTTTTTGGTCTTTTTGGAGATTTTTGGTGGGGGTTGCACAGCAGTGGTTGTGCTGCTGTGTTCACCAAAAGCAGTGGGCTCAGCAGCTGAAGTCTGAGGAGCAGATGTGGACTCATCCAAAATTTGCTCAGACTCCCCTACTTATGTTTTGGAACCTTTTGACTCTTTAGCCATGAGGCGAGTAAAAGTTTCAGCAGACAAGCTGTTTATTTGAAAAGGAGCACCTTGTACAAGTACTTGTGCATTTTCTTTTGGTATTTTCTGTTGCAAATAATAACTCAAAAATCTTGGAAACAATTAGAAAGCATGTGGCTTCTTTTCTTTAATATTTTTCACCTTATTGACCAAATCATTACAAATTTCTTGGGAGTAATTGAAATCAGGCTTTGACATGATAGCATATCCCAAGTATTGGATTTTCAGAGGAATTTCATTAAAAGCAGTTGTTTTATTATACACACAAGTGAGCAGGGTATGGAACAGGAATTTCATGAGAGGTGGAAATTCTCCCTTTTGCATAGTAGCTTTTTTCAATTGTGTTGTATACCCTCTTTCGATCAAATCAATTTGATACTCATCCTTAGGGAAAGAGGTTTTACCTGCTTGGTCCTTCATCTGAAAACTTCTGATATGGTCTGTGCTGTGATTAGGACCAAAATTCCACCTACTTCTGATGAGATTGCCCAAGGCTTTTTATTTTGAATTTCAAGTTTGGCATGTGCCCAGAAATCTCGTAGGGTATCTTGGTAAATAGGAGCATTGCAAATCAAAAAAGTTTTGTACTTTGATGATGAAAAGGCGTCGATGATGGAATGGAAATCTGTATTTTTGCTTGATATTCAAGTGTACAGAGGTAGTTGTGTGGGTGTTTAATGGTGAGAGCCATGGTGATTGTGAAAAATCGCCAATGGAAGAGAAGGGATGAATGTGAGATGGAAACCGCTTTTGAAGAATTTTTGAATTTGATACGGCAGTGAAAAACTCTATTTGGGGTTTTATCAAGTTTTTTATGTGAGTGAAAAAGTGAATGCTGACGTGGCAGCGGTTTCAAAGATCGGACAAAGATTTGTCCACATGGCAACCTCTGATGGAAAAGTGGGAGACAGTTGCTTGGAAACCACTGATGGGCAATATCAGTCGTTGAGAACAATGAATAATGGGAATAGTGGCTGATTATAACTATCAGTGGATAGATATTAGTGGTTGAAACACTGATGTTTGGTCAACAGTGGTCAACAAAGAATATGAAGAAACAGAGGTGGTCGTTCAGCAATGGATGAATTTTCAACATTCAGATGTTTGAACCAATCAGTGGATATGAACAGACTTTTAAGGATTAATGAAAAAAATTCATTTTAACTATTTTTAAGGATGGATTTTTGATTTTCTTAAAACATTTTAATGCTTTTTATTCATAGAAAAACAAGATTTTGCTTGTTATTCCATGTTAAGCATGCCAGTTCTAGAGATCAAGCTTTCAAAAATGGATGTGTCTAATACTTTTGTTAGCACATCTGCCAGCTGATCCTTAGTTGGAACATGATGCAGAGAAATCAAACATTTTTCATAGCAATTCCTCACAAAATGATGTCTGATGTCAATGTGCTTGGTGGTTGAATGAGAGACTGGATTTTTGATGATATTTTCAGCTGCTTGACTATCTAACATGAGAGGTCTCTTTAAAGCAGTGATACCAAAATCCAGCAGTTGATTTTGAAGCCACAACAGTTGGGCTGTACAGCTTGCAGCAGCAATGTATTCTACTTCAGCAGTGGATGTGGAAACAACTGCTTGCTTTTTGCTTTGCCAAGACACTAAGCAATTGCCTAGGAAATGACACCCACCTGATGTAGACTTCCTTGTTGTGGTGCATCCAGCAAAATCAATATCTGAGAAACCTGAAAGCTTAACATTCCCATCAGCAGGGTACCAGATACCAAGTGAGGGAGCACCTTTTATGTATCTGAATATCCTTTTCACAGCAATGAGGTTAGACTTCCTAGGGGCTGATTGGGATCTTGCACAAATACATGTTGCAAGCATGATGTCTAGCCTAGATGCAGTTAGGTATAGTAAAGACCTAATCATGCTTCTATATAAGGTTTGATCAACCAAATCTTTCTTTTCATCAGATATGACCAATTTTGTGGTTGCCATGGGTGTACTACATGGTTTGCAATCATTCATCTCAAATTTGGTTAAAAGCTCTGCATATTTGCTTTGATGAATGAAAGTGCCATTTTGCAGTTGCTTAACTTGGAGGCCAAGAAAGCACTTTAATTCACCCATTGCACTCATCTTAAACTTAGCTGTCATGAGTTGTCTGAACTGTTCACACATTTTATTACATGTGTTTCCAAAAATGATGTCATCCACATAAATTTGGACAATTATCAAATCTTTTCCTCTCCATTTTAAAAACAATGTTTTATCAATTTTTCCTCTTGTGAAACAAACAGAGATTAGAAAAGTGGTAAGAGTTTCATACCAGGCCCTTGGTGCTTGTTTCAGGCCATTCAAAGCTTTATTTAGCTTGTAGACATGATTTGGATTAAATGGATCCTCAAAACTAGGAGGTTGACAAACATATACCTCTTCTTGAATTTTACCATAGAGGAATGCACATTTAATATCCATTTGAAACACCTTGATGTTGTGGTTGACAGCAAAATCTAAGAACAGTCTGATAGCTTCCAATCTTGCTACAGGGGCAACAGTTTCATCATAGTCGATGCACTCTTCCTGTCTAAAGCCTTAAACCACAAGCCTAGCTTTGTTCTTAACAACAATACCCCTTTCATCAGTTTTGTTTTTAAAGACCCACTTTGTGCCAATAGGACTTACACCCTCTGGCAGTGGTATAAGTTCCCATACTTGTTGTCTCTTAAACTGTTGGAGTTCTTCTTGCATAGCTTCTACCCAACTGTTGTCTTTAAGTGCCTCTTGGTACTTGACTGGTTGATGAAGTGATAGAAAGCCAGCAAAAAGACAAATGTATTGGGATTGACTTCTAGTGAGAATCCCTTCATTGATGTTGCCAATAATTTGATCTGGTGGATGAGATTTCAGGAAGATCAGATATCCCTTGTATGGAACAATGGCATTAAAGGGTGAAGGCTGCAGATGGGAATCATCTGAGCTAACATTTGTTGGTGACTTTGATGATCCAACATCTGTTTGAAATGGAGGTGGAGGGATAGGGGGAATGGGTGTGGCAAAAAGTTGATTTTTATCCACTGTTGGTAGATTTTTATCGACAGTGGTTGTGGATGATGTGGAGGGAGAGGTTGAAGGGCTACTTTGATCAACAACAGTTGATGCAGCAGTGGTTGAGCTTTGACAACTATTTTGAACATCTGCTGCTCTGGTGGTGGACGTGAATTTGTGTTGTGGAATTACAACTTCATATCCATAATCTTGTGATGGAGATTATGGTGTACCTGCAGGGTTAGTCTTGACAGACACATCTTCAAAAGTAAATTTATCAAGATCAAACAATTCAGCAGGGTTTGCTGGGATTTTCAGTGATGAAAGTTCATTGAACTTTACATTCAAAGTCTCTTCCACACACCTAGTCCTTGTGTTAAACACTTTGTAGACCTTGGCAGTGGTTGAGTATCCCAAATGATAACCACAATCTACTTTGGCTGCAAATTTTGAAATTGAATCTTTTAGGTTTAAGATAAAACATGGACAGCCAAAGATTTGAAGTATGAGATCAGTGGTTTGATTTTGAACAGAGTTTCATAGGCAGTCTTTTGATGCCTGGGGTTGATCAAAACTCTGTTCTGCACATAGCAAGCAGTGTTTACAGCCTCTGCCCAAAAAGTTAAGGGTAAACCTGAATCTGCAAGCATTGTTCTGGCAGCTTCAATCAAAGTTTTGTTTTTCCTTTCAACCACCCCATTTTGCTCTGGTGTTCTTGGAATGTTGTACTGCCTTACAATCCCTTTTGACACACAGAACTCATCCAACTCCTTGTTTCTAAACTCTGTTCCATTGTCACTCCTAAAGATTTTTACTGGCAAGTCAAATTGCTTTTCAACCTGTTTGACAAAGTCTTGCTAAATGCCTACAGTCTCATCTTTAGAATGTAAAAAGTAAGTCCATGTAAACCTAGAAAAGTCATCTACAATAACCAAAGAATATATTTTCTTTATCAAGCTCATGATTTGTACTGGGCCAAACAAATCCATGTGCAGCATTTGCAAACACTTGTTGTTTTGGACTCTTCAATGGACTTGTATAAGCATTTATGTTGTTTACCTTTAAAACATGAAACACAATGCTCAGAACAAGTAAACAATTTTTGTGGAAGACCTCTTACAAGGCCTTGTTTTGATAAAGTAGTGATTGTCTTGAGATTTGTGTGCCTCAGTCTTCTGTGCCATAATTTTGTCTCTTTGTTAGAGGCAGCTGAGAACAGACAGGCATCAGTCATTGGGCTCTCTTCTAACAAATCAACTACATACACATTGCCACTCCTTTGAGCAACAAGTTGTGTTTTTCCTTTGGCTATTATTTCTTCAATCTTTGTTACCATTTCTGGACCAACAATCTTGCAACTCTCCTTAGTAAAGAGTGACCCATAGCCTTTGTCACTCATTTGTGAGACACTAAGGTAGCGTTCGTTTCATGGAATGGAATGGAATGGAATTAGGAAGTTTTTCTTTGTAAAATTGATCTCGGTTGGGGGAGGGAGGAATTTGAAATCCCATGAATTTCTTTAATCAATGAAATTTGTGACTATTTCAACATTCCATTCCATTCCTTCATTAGAGTGAAGGATTTCTAAGGAATGTTGAAATAGTCACAAATTTCATTGATTAAAGAAATTCATGGGATTTCAAATTCCTCCCTCCCCCAACCAAGATCAATTTTACAAAGAAAAACTTCCTAATTCCATTCCATTCCATTCCATGAAACGAACGCTACCTAAGGAGGTTGAATTTTAGATTGTCAATAAGATTGACATTTTCAAACTTGATTTTTCCTGACTGAAGTGTTCCATACCCCAACACCTTTCCCTTAGAATTGTTACCAAAAGATATATCACCCCCTCCATGATTTTTGAATTCTTTGAGTAGGGCTCTACATCCAGTCGTGTGCCTGGAGCCTCCACTATCTACATACAAAAGACTATCTAAGCATGCAGAAGCTCCCTTAGCTGCAGCCATCATGCACAGTCACAAACATTCTCACTAGCATTGGTGTTCTTCTCCACTTCATCAACACACCATGGGTTAGCAAGAGGTTCTAACAGTGGTTAAGGTTCCTTCTCTAACAGCTGTTCACCAACAACAGCAGTAACCACTGCTTCAGCAACTTCATCCACTATTTCAGCACTGGATTCCACCTCTTTGGTTTCCAGCCCTTCTGGAATTGACTCTAATGCTGAAAAACAAAATTCATCACATGGAGCATCATTCTTAGCAAATAGAGCAAAATTTTCATCAGATAACTCATCAGGCATGCTACTCCAATCAACAAAGCCTTGGGTAAAGAAGCTTTGCTGACTGGCCTCTACTGGAGTAGATGTTTGTGCAGCATGTTGTGGTGCAGGTTGTTGCACTTGAACCTGAGAGACTGGGGCTTGGACATACTGTATTTGTGGAACAGGGGTTTAAACATATTGCACTGGAACAGTTGTTACAGGGTGTGCATAATGAGCAGTGTTTACATGAGCAGCAGGGGTATATTGGGAATAGTACACAATGTTTTGTGTGTTTTGAGGTTTAGGGCTAGGATGTGTTATGATTGGTCCATTATTTTGACTTCTGCATTCTCTAGCAAAATGTCCCAGTCTGTTACACTTGTAGCACTTAAGTTTTTATTTATCCAACCCTACTTTTAGATTCCCATGTAACCCTGGAAACTTTCTTCATGTTCTCTTATAAAACTTGTTGGTTCTTACACTCAGCAGTGCCAGTTGGTGCAGGATGTCCATTTCCTCCAGATTAGTGGGATCAAAATGTTAGAGATCATTAAGCTCAAAGGATAAGTTGTCAGAATTCTAATTTTCCCCACTTGTTGTAAAATCATAGTTGGGTGAGTGAGGCTAAGAGTTGTTAAAAGCTCCACTAGCAGTTATATCAATGTAATGATCATAACTCTGATCCTTACTACCACCAGATTCTTCTTGACCCAGAAGTGTTGTGTTACAAAGGTGTAATCATCAGCAACCTTCCCAGATTCCTGTAACTTCTTTTTCTGGTTCAACTCTCTCTCATAAGTGAGGAGTCAACGATGAAGTTGGGTCAGACTTAATTCTTTGAATCCAACAGAGTTTCTAGTGACGAAAGCAATTGTGTCCCATTTGTTAGGTAGTGATCTTAGAAACCTACTATTTAGAGTTGATTTAGCAAATTCAACATTAACAAGTTTAAGTTCACTAATGAGATAACTAAAGAGTTCAAACTGTTGTGTTAGTGATTCTCCTTTGACATGACAAAACGTTTCATACTGTTGATTCAAAACCTCCTGTCACACCCCGGCCGCGTATAACATGCAACCGCGGCGGAAACGCCGGGGAGTGTTGGGACAGAATTAATTGTTTCAAATCCATGGCAATTGAAGTTTCGTTTTATTGATCAAATATGAAAGTATACATTGTTTAAACAAGAACCAAGAGTACATAACATGAATTAACTAGTTCTTGTCTCGTTTTAAGTCACTAAGGCACAGGTCCGCCTAAGTATGTCCTGATAAGTCCTACGCATCATCTCCTGAAAACACATGTGAAAATAGGTACGTCAGCATAAAAATGCCTGTGAGATACATTGGTTTTGTGAAAACGGAATTCATGACTTATGTTTGAGAAAATGTTTAGTCATGAACCTTGTAATTTACTTTGTCTTGTAAATCATTTGAAAAAACGATAAGATCAGATGATATGTATAAATAAGAGAACACTGTATGGTTAAACGGATAACCATGTAAAATGAGTCTGTATAAGATAAGTCGTTTGTAAATCAATGTCTCGTGAAAAGTGTGTTATTTGTATAAAATGTTATATGTCTCAAATTGAAATGATTCAAATAATGCTACGATATGTAATACCATACAAACACTTATATATAGGAAGTACCAGCGGCGTATCCACCATGCTTGTATCATATTACACACGCCTCGTTACTTAATCACTTACTCAAACCAAACCATCAAGATGAAATGTTTAACAACGGTAGGAATGTTTATGTATAGTCAAATGTCTATTGCCAAATGTAAATCATGTCAACGGATACAACTGGTTTACACGGTTCAATGGTTACAAACGGTTCATATAATCGAAGGGTTAACACGGTTCACATAGTCAAATGGTTACAACGGTTCAAAATGTGGTATAATGTGTTCATATGCTGGATGAGCATATGCAACGGAAATGCAATGTAAAACAATGTACTAAGTACGCACACAATGGGCATACATAGCATGTAATGTAAAGCAATGTACTAAGTACGCACACAATGGGCATACACAGCATGTAATGTAAAGCAATGTACTAAGTACGCACACAATGGGCATACATAGCATGTAATGTAAGGCAATGTACTAAGTACGCACACAATGGGCATACATAGCATGAAATGTATTGTAAAGTGATGTACTAAGTATGCACACAATGGACATACATAGCATAGACACAATGAAATCATGTACTATATATGTACTATCGAACATAGCAAGTATATGATGTGAAAACCGGAAAGCATGAAAGTAACAAGTAGGCACATGCGTTTCACCCCAAAACAGTTTGGTAAACAGTAAAAGATGGGGTTCAATGTACTCATCTGAGATTGCTTTGAAGTTTTTGTATAATAATCACACAATGCTAGAAGTCACAGAATATCAAACGGCACCTAATATACCGGACCTAAATCGGAAGATCGGATAGTACGCGGGTTCGTAAACCAAACGAGTATGGAGACTCGTGAAATATGGTTTAACAAAGCCTACATACTAAAATGAAACCTAACCTAAGTGCTTGCGACCCATTACGACCCGTTTAGGTAGCTTATGCTACTTTAACTCGTTGTTCGCGTATAACGCGTTTGGAACGCCTAACATCGTGACCACAAGGTATAACCTCGGAAGGTTACAGCTATGGTCACCTAATGTGTTTGGTCGGATCCTAATGATCGACCAAATGGGTCGGGTTCGAAAGTATAAGCGATTGTTTGGATCGCTTACCTTACGACCCTATATAAGCACTAAACTAAAAGTGACGAGCTAAGCATGTTAGAACATGCTTAACTAAGTTTAGAAAACAGGTTTGGCATCAAAACAAACGGTTTTGATGCTCACGAGTAGTTTGGTTACAAAATACGCAAGAATGCACATTTTGGCCGAAACTACGACTCGTCACTGAGCCTAGATAACGTGGTAATCAGTAGGTATAGTCGCCATGGACTATAACCATCGTGATCACGCTCAGGTTATGAAGTTCCATGAACTTCGTGTTGACCATAGGCTGGTCAACGTAGAAAGTCAACAAATGAGCTGAAAGGGCAAGTATGATTTGTGTGGTTGTGGTTTAATCAGCTGAAATCTGCTGACTAATTGATCTTATCTGTTCTGGGAGTCTGACGCGGCCCGCGTAAGGATTTGGACAAACCTTACGCGCCCCGCCTGAGAGTCCTGATCAGAAACCAAGTTTCAGAATTTACAGTTTAGGTCCCTGTTGCGTATTTAAGCCATTTCCGACACTTCTAAGGCCCGTAAAGCCAACTTTAAGGCCCTAAAATGATGCCTAAACATTGTGGACATGAAACATGCTCAAAAATATGCCGGATGTCGGTTCGTTTGGCCGTACGATCGCGATGTTCGCTTAATTACGACGAAATGCGCATAAGCGCGAAAGACGATCCAAATGACGCGACGAATGGATTTTTCTCATGCCAAACACTAAGGCATAATATAAGGATGCTTACATAAATTTTTGGATGTCCGGATGTATTCAGAACGTAAGTTATGCGCGAAAGTGCAAACTTGTGCCCTTTTTGACGCTTTTAGCCCCTGAATGATCCAAAAGTTTATTTTAGCATACCAAACCCCTCAAAGCCTATTTCTAAGCTATGTAAAGGATATTTAGGGTATGTTTAACTTATATACATGTTCCGGAATGTTCGTTACAGTTCAAATTGGCATACTTTCGCAGTTTGTCAAGTTTAGTCCCTGTAAGCGAATTAACTTGTTTTTGCCATACCAAAGCCTTCAAAACTTATTTCTAAGTTATGTGAAGGTTATTTAAGGTATGTTAAGTATATGTTGATGTTCCGGAGTATTTGTCGCATTTAAACTGAGTACGTTTACGCACCAGTTTGCGTATAATTCTCCAGAAAGTGACATAAAGTTTGAAATTGAACAAGAATTGATATGTGCAAAAGATACACATATTTATACAAGATCCCAAGTATGAAATACATTATCTCATTGGCTTGGTATTTGTTTGATGGTCATGGTGACACAGGTGTCACAGTCTCCCCTACTTTAGGAAATTTTGTCCCGAAATTTATTCGTAGGAGTCTATTTGTGACTTTGCCAAATAACCACCAGCGATATGCAAGGCAACATCCTGTCATTTCCTTAACGGTCATTCTTCAGAAACGAAAATAAACAGACAGAGTCATTTTCCTCAACGAGTATTCTTCAGAAATGGAAATGATGGAATAAGCAAACGGATGTTCATTTCGTCAACGGACAAATCTTCAGAAACGAAAAATGGACAGACGGAGTCATTTTCAATGGTTGTTTCATCAGAAATGGAAATGAAGGATTACACAATGGATATTCATTTCCCCAACGGATAAATCATCAGAAACGAAAATGAACTAATGGAGTCCTTTTCAACAGTTGCTTCCTCAGAGTTGGAAATGAAGGATTACACAACGGATATTCATTTCCCCAACGGATAAATCGTCAGAAACGAGAATGAACTAACGGAGTCATTTTCAAAAGTTGCTTCCTCAGAGTTGGAAATGAAGGATTACACAACGGATATTAATTTCCCCAACGGATAAATCGTCAGAAACGAGAATGAACTAACGGAGTCATTTCAACGGTTGCTTCATCAGAGTTGGAAATGAAGGATTACACAACGGATATTCATTTCCCCAACGGATAAATCGTCAGAAACGAAAATGAACTAACGGAGTCATTTTCAACGGTTGCTTCATCAGAGTTGGAAATGAAGGATTACACAACGGATATTCATTTCCCCAACGGATAAATCGTCAGAAACGAAAATGAACTAACGGAGTCATTTTCAACGGTTGCTTCATCAGAGTTGGAAATGAAGGAATACACAACGGATATTCATTTCCCCAACGGATAAATCGTCAGAAACAAAAATGAACTAACGGAGTCATTTTCAACGGTTGCTTCATCAGAGTTGGAAATGAAGGATTACACAACGGATATTCATTTCCTCAACGGGTAAATCTTCAGAAACGAAAATGAACTAACGGAGTCATTTTCAACGGTTGCTTCATCAGAGTTGGAAATGAATAGGGTTAACTCTAGACACATGACAGAACTTGCTGTGATTTCTGTGCACTAAATTCCATAATTATGTATGCATCCATAATTACGTAATCCCTTGCATAGTCCTCACAGTTTGTTTTGTAATGTTTTGGGGAAGGATATCAAACTTGTGATGAGGGTGACTTCCATCGGGTCCTTTTAATTAGATCGACAGGGGATCTTCTTAGTTAGGCCACCAAGGAGTCTTTTCAGCTTTATTATCACATGATATCCCTAACCAGATTTTTGGATCAATCTGTTTAACTAGACCACTCAAGGGGTCTAATTATGAAGTAGTAACTTTATAATCCGAGGGACTTAACTATAACATAGAAGTCCATTGAGGATTTTAAGTAATACCTTTGGGTATCCTACTATGAATCTCTTGTACAAGGATATGTAAGATTCTACGAAGATTTGGATAACATAATTTGGATCACACAACAACACATAAGGGAACACATAAGCACAAAGTCACATAATTGTTTAACTTGATTATAATTTGTTATTAACTTGTTATTGATTGAATACGGATATGGAAACCAATCGAAGGGTCTCAATGTTCACTGGAATCTATCTGAGAAGATAGAAAGATCTCCCAAAATTCGATTTTTGATTAGAAGGAATTATCACATTCGAATTTAGGTATACAACAATTAAGGACTTACGGGAAATCCTTAGGTACCCTATTAAGGATTTATAGTGGTACTTTGGTATTCGTCATGTGTTGTAACTTGCGCCTTGTATTTCGTTTTCCTCAGAAGAAACGGGTACTTAGGAATTTCGTGGAAGACGCAAGAGATCATAGAATGGGAGAAATTTGGGGGTAGTTTGTTCTTTAAGGAATACGGTCCCTTGATTGTCGGTATTGTAAGGGATATGTCGTTTATATATGCAACCACAGAGATACATTGCAATGTAAATAAAAGATTTATTTATAAACAACGATAACAACTGTTTCTTGGATCTTGACAACAAAAGAAAATAATACATAAGACGTGATTATTTCTAAACGATGTTGTCTTCTGGTCAGTCAGATGCCCATCCCTGTGCTGGATTTGCATTAGCAAGCTTTGGGCAATTTCTTCGGAAATGACCCATCTCGCCACAGTTGAAACAAGAGCCTGGTAGAAAACGACCTTGAGCAGGATTGTTGCCAGCTTGGTTTGGCGCAGCTGCAGCTGGGCAGACTCTTGATGTGTGGCCTATAAGTCCACAAGTTTGGCATTTGCGGCACTGTACATTGGCGTGATGATGGAGGCTACATTGGTTGCACAAGGGTGCAGTTCCATTGTATGGTTTTCTAGCAGGGGGTTGAGCTGGTTGGTTGGGGACGGCTTGACCATTGTGAGCGACCACGGCGAAGTTCTAAGAAGCCTTTCGCTTCTTTGACTTTTTGGAGGATTCAGTCTGTTCATCCATGGTCTTTGATTCCTCGATTGGGTTCGATTCCCCGACCGGTTTATTGTCACCTTTTCAGAAAAGTTTACCTTTCCTGATCTTTGATTCAGTCAAGGTTGCAGATAGCTCAATGGCCTGTCTAACTGTAGTAGGGTTGCTACCAGTCACAATGTCTTGTATTGAGTCAGGGAGGCCATCAATGTACTTTTCGATTGCCTTATCCAAAGGTGTAACCACATCCGGGCACAACAAACTTAACTCCTCATAACGATCCGTGTAGGCTCGATGCTCACCGCTAACTTGTTTAAGATCGTCGAACTCTGTTTCCAAGGCCCTGATCTCGTGACGAGGACAGAATTCCTTCATCATCAGAGCTCGAAGCTCTTGCCATGTTTAAGCCAATGCCACATCGGCACCCCAATCTCTCATCACACCATTCCACCATGTCAAAGCTCGTTTCTCAAAGACGCTAGATGTGAATTCTACCTTTCGCTCGTTTGGACATTGAACATGCCTGAAGGTGTTCTCTAAACTCTCGAACCATTGCAGAAGTGCAGTCGCTCCTTGAGACCCAGAAAACTTTGATGGCTTAGCCGAGTTGAACGTCTTGAAGTTGCAGGGGGCATTATTGTTGTTGTTGGCTTGGCTCCATTGAGCAAAGAGGTTTGGGAATTGAGCAGCCATTTGCTGCGCAATGATCTCTGCCAGTTCTGTAGTCGCTATCTGGTTTTCGCGTCGAGGAGGCATTCTACAAAGGGGAAACAAGAGAGAAAACAAATGAAATGGCATGGGTGATGGTCATTTGTTTGAACCACGAAGCAAACAAACGACACACAAAGGCTGAATCAAAGCAAATAGATCCTCATAATGCATCGCGAAGACATGCTCGCCTATAAGTGGACACTCACCCCAAGAGTTCCCAGGTAAGAGTGACTGGTCCGCTTATATGGATTTGTACGAACACTCTAGCCTTAGACAAAAAACTCAGGGTACAGGCATTCACTCTTCCAGTTTGCACGTGTTCACACTATTTCGGGCCCAAAACTTTGACGAGAGTTTTGAAAACTCAAAGGGGTTCAAAACCATATAACAGAGGGTTCAAAACTTTACAATAGAGGGTTCAAAACCTAGTAATCAATCATCCTAACAGATGATTAGTTTTCAAAGCGGTTTTGAAATTTATGTTCTTGTTGTTGTCGTCGCCTAAGGATAGGTGACGGTATTGTTTTATGACTAAACGCAAGTAAACTCACGTTAGGGTCCTAAGAAGGTTATAGACTAGGTCAAAGTATTACTAATAACCTAATTCCCTATAACCATTGGCTCTGATACCAACTTTTCTGTCACACCCCGGCCGCGTATAACATGCAACCGCGGCGGAAATGCCGGGGAGTGTTGGGACAGAATTAATTGTTTCAAATCCATGGCAATTGAAGTTTCGTTTTATTGATCAAATATGAAAGTATACATTGTTTAAACAAGAACCAAGAGTACATAACATGAATTAACTAGTTCTTGTCTCGTTTTAAGTCACTAAGGCACAGGTCCGCCTAAGTATGTCCTGATAAGTCCTACGCATCATCTCCTGAAAACACATGTGAAAATAGGTACGTCAGCATAAAAATGCCTGTGAGATACATTGGTTTTGTTAAAACGGAATTCATGACTTATGTTTGAGAAAATGTTTAGTCATGAACCTTGTAATTTGCTTTGTCTTGTAAATCATTTGAAAAACGATAAGATCAGATGATATGTATAAATAAGAGAACACTGTATGGTTAAATGGATAACCATGTAAAATGAGTTTGTATAAGATAAGTCGTTTGTAAATCAATGTCTCGTGAAAAGTGTGTTATTTGTATAAAATGTTATATGTCTCAAATTGAAATGATTCAAATAACGCTACGATATGTAATACCATACAAACACTTATATATAGGAAGTACCAGCGGCGTATCCACCATGCTTGTATCATATTACACACGCCTCGTTACTTAATCACTTACTCAAGCCAAACCATCAAGATGAAATGTCTAACAACGGTAGGAATGTTTATGTATAGTCAAATGTCTATTTTCAAATGTAAATCATGTCAACGGATACAACTGGTTTACACGGTTCAATGGTTACAAACGGTTCATATAATCGAAGGGTTAAGACGGTTCACATAGTCAAATGGTTACAACGGTTCAAAATGTAGTATAATGTGTTCATATGCTGGATGAGCATATGCAACGGAAATGCAATGTAAAACAATGTACTAAGTACGCACACAATGGGCATACATAGAATGTAATGTAAAGCAATGTACTAAGTACACACACAATGGGCATACATAGCATGTAATGTAAAGCAATGTACTAAGTACGCACACAATAGGCATATATAGCATGTAATGTAAGGCAATGTACTAAGTACGCACAATGGGCATACATAGCATGAAATGTATTGTAAAGTGATGTATTAAGTATGCACACAATGGACATACATAGCATAGACAACATGAAATCATGTACTATATATGTACCATCGAACATAGCAAGTATATGATGTGAAAACCGGAAAGCATGAAAGTAACAAGTAGGCACATGCGTTTCACTCCAAAACAGTTTGGTAAACAGTAAAAGATGGGGTTCAATGTACTCACCTGAGATTGCTTTGAAGTTCTTGTATAATAATCACACAATGCTAGAGGTCACAGAATATCAAACGGCACCTAATAGGTAGCTATGTTAATATACCAGACCTAAATCGGAAGATCGGATAGTACGCGGGTTCGTAAACCAAACGAGTATGGAGACTCGTGAAATATGGTTTAACAAAGCCTACATACTAAAATGAAACCTAACCTAAGTGCTTGCGACCAATTACGACCCGTTTAGGTAGCTTATGCTACTTTAACTCGTCGTTCGCGCATAACGCGTTTGGAACGCCTAACATCGTGACCACAAGGTATAACCTCGGAAGGTTACAGCTATAGTCACCTAATGTGTTTGGTCGGATCCTAATGATCGACCAAATGGGTCGGGTTCGAAAGTATAAGCGATTGTTAGGATCGCTTACCTTACGACCCTATATAAGCACTAAACTAAAAGTGACGAGCTAAGCATGTTAGAACATGCTTAACTAAGTTTAGAAAACAGGTTTGGCATCAAAACAAACGGCTTTGATGCTCACGAGTAGTTTGGTTACAAAATACGCAAGAATGCGCATTTTGGCCGAAACTACGACTCGTCACTGAGCCTAGATAACGTGGTAATCAGTAGGTATAGTCGCCATGGACTATAACTATCGTGATCACGCTCACGTTATGAAGTACCATGAACTTCGTGTTGACCATAGGCTGGTCAACGCAGAAAGTCAACAAAACGTTGACTTTCGGAATCGAAAAGCGAATAAAAGAACGAAAGAACACTTACGAAGGGTCCCTGAAAGCTAATCTCGATCCAGGAGCTCAGGTATGAGAGCTGTGACACTTCGGGTTTTCCCGGACAACCTTTCGATGTAACTCACGTGTATATGTGTTTTTGAATGAAAATTTGAACTATTGTGTTACATGTTATGTGTTTTTATGTATATGTGTATATAGATATATATATGTGTGTGTTATATATTAGAGCCGAAACCTCAACCCGACTCGAGACCGCTTGGTCTCGAGTGAACAGCAAGTGTTGGGCCGGTTAGGGCCTTATGACCGAGAGGCCCAAAGTCGGAACCCCTAAGCCCACTCGGAGCACTATATAACCCAACCCTCACACCTCTTTGCCTCTTTTACCACACTCATCTCACTCACCCTCATTTCCTCTCCTTTCCTTCTCCCTCTCGGATCAACCAACATCAAGAGCACCCTCGGTTCGAACTCGGAATCATCACTCGAAGGCTTCATCCTTGCACCAACTTGAACACTTTTGTGTCTCATGTCACACCCCCAAAATCCACCTGCGGAGTATCACCGCTTGGGAGCGTGACTGACCAGGATCAAGCCACCAATCATATTGAACATGTAATTAATATTAAGTAAAATAAATGTAAACCATCCATCCAATACGATAGGTGTTCAAATCATAACCATAGTTTCAAAGTGTAGCGGAAGCATAGTAAATAATCCAACAATAGTTAATAGTTTTAAATGTCATAATAGTTCAACGTAGAAACCACGATCCTTGTCCACAACGACCCGCTTCTCCAGTGCAAGCTCCAAGTACCTAACGATCTGCAAGGCATGTAACAGAATGATCAACAAACTAGTTGAGCGAGTTCACAGTAAGTAAATGCGTAACAGTAAGTAACGGGTGGCTCTACTGGGCCAATAGTAAGTTATACCGGTGGGGGCTTCCCATGTTATGTGACCACTAGACTATTCGTATCAACTACTCGTATCATCCCTATTCTTCATCCGAGAACAGTAGCGCGTATGGGGTGTGCGTAGGTTTTACGCACGTATCCTTCACAACCGAGGATAGAAGTAAGTAATGCGTACACGTAGGTTTTACGTGCGTGCCTGACATCCGAGGCAGTAATTGGCATATGACCACGTAGGTGTTATCCTAACCTACGGAACCGTCCTGACATCCGAGGACCATGGTAGGTGATAGTCTAGGAAAAGCATATATACGTTCATAGTCAATGGTAACCTTTATCCCATTCCCACGACCCGGGAATCCCATGCCTTAGTAGGAGTGTGAACTCACCTTGGTTTGCTCGGTATGCTAGGTTATGCACTCACAAGTAATTAATCAAGTCCTATTGTATGCACGTATAACAAATCAGTTCATGTTCGAAATGATACGCTAGTAATCTAATATCACATAGTGCTTGATAGCCAATATCATGTATCAATCATGTATCACGTAACAGTTAACCCATTCATACAATTCACGTAATTCATATGAACATTTACAGGATCATGCACCTCTCAAAAACTCAGACAAGTATGGGGGGGGGGGGGGCCTCCCCTGTTCAAAACTCGGATGGTACATGTAATCATCATACAACCTCAGACATATAATCAACATATAAATTCGGGCATGGTTGATCATGTTTTAAACTCGGTCCAATATACATTGCATTATCCTCGGCCCAATACATACTCATTAAACTCGGTCCAACATAGGGTCATTAAACTCGGTCCACTATCAAATCATTTAAACTCGGACCAAGCAAGTTCCTTAAACTCGGACCACCTCAATTCATTAACTCGGACCAAGTTGATTTCATTAAACTCGGACAACACAACATCCATTAAACTCGGTCCAAAGGTGATCCAATAAACTCGGACATATAAAAGTCCCTAAACTCGGATCATTAAGCTCGGACCAAATGACATCTCATCAAACTCGGTCCAAGAACATACTCGGACAACAAACAACTCCCTAAACTCGGTCCAAGAACATACTCGGACTCTTTAATAAATCAATAAACTCAGACATAGGTTAAATCGTTAAACTCAGACTATCATGTGGAATTCCATACATTGCACAGACTCCAAAGATCATAACAGTTACGTTTTCATACGGCACAAACCCTAACTCATGCATTTTCACAACGAACTGTTCAATTAGCAATCATCCATTCATCATATCTAGCATCTTAAATCATCAAGGGGATCGATTATACGATTAACACATCATCACAATCAGAATAATCATAATCAATTTAAAGTACAGAACCATCAAATCAAAGCTAGGGTTTCAAGAATTCACAAGAATCAAGAATTGAAAACAATCAAACAATCAACAATTAATCACAACAATGATTAAACAATTACCTTGTGATGATCCTAGAGAAAGAGTAATCAAGAGCGATGATTTTCTTGTGCCAAATGATTTGGTGATGATGGTTGCTAGAGAAAACAAATGCACGTACTTTGGTTTTGTGAAAAGTGATTAGTGAAGTTGAGATTAGGGTTAAGTATCTAGAATTTCACTAATTACCATTTACATCCCTAAGTATTATATTTTACAGTATTACACCATCTCAAATAGTTTCACAGTTTCACCATCCAGTTTATGCATTAACACATAGTCATGCAAAATCATACAACACACTTCATTGAATCAAAACATATACAAATTCCATAACAACTAATTGTGATATCAATCGACTAAATAATACAAGAACGTGCATTAAATGCGAAATAGAAATCTTGCAATTTCGAGTTGTCACATTATCCCCAACTTGAAAGAAATTTCGTCCCGAAATTTGGTACGCACTCACTGAGGAAGCTAGGTAAGTTACATCGTTCACTGGTTTTCCTGGGGTGTCACATCATCCCCCCGTTGATTTGGAATTTCGTCCCGAAATTCAGTAGTAGTAGCTTCAGCCTCAGTAGTGGTTGCATTGGTTTCGAATAACTGGGGGTACTTTTCTTTCATCTGGTCTTCGCGTTCCCAGGTATACTCTGGGCCACGCTGGGAGTTCCAACGAACTCGAACAAGAGGGATTCTCTTGTGTTTGAGGACCTTAACATCCCGGTCCGTGATTTCAACTGGTTCCTCGACGAACTGCAACCGCTCGTCGATAGTGAGTTCCTTAAAAGGAACTATGAGGGTCTCATCTGATAGGCATTTCTTCAGATTCGACACGTGAAATACATTGTGAACTGCACCGAGTTCAGCTGGTAGGTTCAGTTTGTAGGCCACTTTGCCAATTTTCTCAATGATCTCGAACGGTCCGACATACTGCGGATTCAGTTTGCCCCTTTTGCCAAAACGTACCACACCCTTCCAGGGTGAGACTTTCAATAATACCCGGTCCCCGACCTGAAATTCCAAAGGCTTTCTACGCTTGTCCGCGTAGGCTTTCTGACGGTCGCGTGCTGCCGCCATGCGTTGTCGTATCTGTGCTATCTTTTCTGTGGCGTCCACTACAATCTCTGGACCCGTAATTTGACTATCCCCCACCTCTGCCCAACAGAGAGGTGACCGGCATTTACGTCCGTACAATGCCTCGAATGGAGCGGCTTGAATGCTGGTATGGTAACTGTTATTGTACGAAAACTCCACCAATGGGAGGTGTTTTTCCCAGCCGTTGCCGAAATCGATAACGCATGCCCTAAGCATGTCTTCAAGTGTTTGAATCGTTCGCTCAGACTGCCCATCCGTCTGAGGATGATATGCTGTGCTCATGTCTAATCGTGAGCCGAAAGATTTATGCATTGCTTGCCATAGCTCTGACGTGAATCGTGCATCGCGATCCGAAATAATAGAGGTGGGCACTCCGTGCCTCGAAACAACTTCTTTAAGATAGACGTCTGCGAGAGTGGAGAACTTGTCCGTTTCCTTAATCGGCAGGAAGTGTGCAGACTTGGTGAGTCGATCAACTATGACCCATATTGTATCATTCCCACGCTGAGATCTAGGTAAACCTGTAACAAAATCCATGGAAATTTCTTCCCATTTCCATTGCGGTATCTTAGGCTGCTGAAGTAGACCAGCTGGTTTCTGATATTCAACCTTGACTCTCGCACAGGTCAAGCACTTGCCAACATAGGTGGCGATGTGGGCTTTCATACTTGGCCACCAGTATGTTGTTTTGATATCGTGGTACATTTTATCCGACCCTGGATGTACCGAGTAGCGAGACTTGTGCGCTTCGTCCATCACAAGCTCTCGTAGACCGCCATAAAGTGGGACCCAAATACGCCCCGTTACATAGTAGGCGCCGTCTTCCTTTTGTTCCATTTGTTGCCTTGAACCACGTAAGGCTTCAGCCTTGACGTTTTCGGGTTTTAGTGCTTCTATCTGAGCAGCTCGTATCTGTGCAGGAAGACTGGACTGGATGGTAAGCTGTAGTGCTCGTACACGCTTAGGTAAAGTGTCCTTCCGACTGAGGGCATCAGCCACAACATTGGCCTTGCCTGGATGGTACTTGATGGCGCATTCGTAGTCGTTCAGAAGTTCAACCCATCTCCGTTGACGCATATTCAAATCCTTCTGCTTAAGAATATGCTCGAGACTCCTGTGATCGGTGTAAATCGTGCACCTGGTACCGTACAGGTAGTGTCGCCATATCTTAAGCGCGAAAACAACAGCTCCCAGCTCTAAATCATGCGTCGTATAATTCCGTTCATGAACCTTGAGTTGCCGAGAGGCGTAGGCAATAACTTTATCCCGCTGCATCAATACACAACCAAGCCCCTGTATCGATGCATCACAATAAACCACGAAGTCATCCGTGCCCTCGGGCAGTGAGAGAATAGGTGCGCTGCACAGCCTATCCTTTAAGTACTGAAAAGCGGTCTCTTGCGTATTACCCCATCTGTAAACGACACCTTTCTGTGTTAGCATAGTAAGTGGCTGCGCGATCTTGGAGAAGTCTTTGATAAATCGCCTGTAGTAACCCGCCAAACCCAAGAATTGGCGTATTTCTGTCGGTGTACGCGGTGCTGGCCAGTTTCTGATCGAATCAACCTTGGATGGATCGACATGAATCCCATCCTTGTTCACCACATGGCCTAAGAAGTGGACTTCACGAAGCCAGAAGTCGCATTTTGAAAACTTTGCGTACAGTTGCTCTTTTCGAAGAAGTTCCAAGATAAGGCGTAAGTGCTGCTCGTGCTCCTCCTGACTCTTGGAGTAGATTAGAATGTCGTCGATGAAAACAATGACGAACTTGTCTAGATAGGGTTTACACACCCTGTTCATAAGATCCATGAAGACTGCAGGCGCGTTCGTAAGCCCGAATGGCATGACAAGAAACTCGTAGTGTCCGTAACGAGTTCTGAAAGCGGTTTTGGAGACGTCCTCATCCCGGACTCTCAGCTGATGATACCCTGACCTTAAATCAATCTTGGAATAGTAACACGACCCTTGCAACTGGTCGAATAAGTCATCTATGCGCGGAAGAGGATAACGGTTCTTCACCGTCACCTTATTGAGTTCACGGTAGTCGATGCACATTCTGAACGTACCGTCTTTCTTCTTTACAAATAACACTGGAGCTCCCCAAGGCGAAGAGCTTGGACGAATAAATCCCTTTTCCAAAAGCTCTTGCAGTTGCTTCGACAGTTCTTCCAGTTCGGTTGGAGCTAAACGATACGGTGCGCGGGCTATTGGTGCTGCTCCAGGAGCTAACTCAATCTGAAACTCGACTTGACGATGAGGGGGTAAACCAGGTAAATCTTCAGGAAACACTTGAGGAAAATCACGCACAACTGGTATATCTTCCAGTTTCTTTACCTTTGCTGATGCGTCAGTGACAAGTGCCAGAATGGCAGTATGTCCCTTTCGTAAACATTTCTGCGCCTTTAAGAAAGAGATGATGCCAACCACAGCACCACTCTTGTCACCTTGTACTTCGAGGGGTTCTTGACTGGAGCGAGGAATACGAATAACTTTTTCTTTGCATAAGATCTCCGCGTGATGTTGGGATAACCAATCCATACCGATGACGACGTCGAAACTACCCAAAACTATGGGTATGAGATCAATCGAGAAAGTCTGACCCGCTAGAACAATACTACAACCCTTGACTACCTGTGCGGCTTCTACACTTTTACCATTGGCTAGTTCTACGACGTGTTTGGTGTCTAGGGGTGTTGGTGTACGTTTTAATAATTTACTCATTTTCAATGACATATAGCTTGTATCAGCACCCGAATCAAATAAGACAGTAACATAAATATCGTCGAGAAGAAACTTACCCATAACCACATTGGGATCATTCACTGCGTCACCCCGACCTAGCACAAAAGCACGACCCCGAGCTTCGTTGCCATTGTTGTTGTTGTTTCCCCCGTTATTGTTGTTATTGTTCCCGTTGCCCTGATTGTTGTTGTTGTTGTTCTGGTTCCTGTTTAGCTGAGGGCAGTGTCTCTTGATGTGACCTTCAGCACCACAATTATAGCACCCCTTGTTGCCCTGTTGCTGATTCTGCTGTGTCGGTGGCTGCTGCTGATTCTGATTCGCAGGACGAGGGCTTCTACAGTCTTTGGCCTCGTGACCCATCTTGAGGCATCTTTGACATCGGCCCCTGTTACACTGGCCGCTGTGGTGCCTGTTGCAGTTGTTACACTTTGGAAGGTTTCTGCGATATCCACCCTGCTTGTGGCTACCTGACGACTGCTGGTTAGGGCTTTGATAGTTGCCAGTCTTTCGCTGCTGATTCTGGGACTGAACCGAAACTGAAGCTTTGCTTGAATCCCCCTCCCATTTCCTCTTGTTGTCACTGAGGGTAACGGGAGTAGCTGAAGGAGTGACTGTAGCAGTAGTGCTGACGCGCTTAGGCAGTTTATTCTGATCCACTGCCTGATCGGTGATGCGATGAGCGAGACGCTGGATTTCCTGGATATTGTCGAGGTTAGCCGAGGTAACGTGGCTCTGTATTTCTGGTGCCAAACCTTTGAGATACAACTCAATACGCTTGTATGGAGGGTCCACCATAGTTGGACACAGCACGGCCAGCTCATTTGACCGTTTAGTATACGCTTTAATCTCTGATCCAACCATTTTCAGATTATACAGCTCGTCTTCCAGTTTGTGAATATCTTCACGCGTACAATACTCTCTCTTGATAAGTTCCTTAAAATCGTTCCAGGGTGTGGCGTTAGCAGCTGCCAACCCCAGAATTTGCACCTGCGCGTTCCACCAGGTTAGCGCTATTCCCTCCAAGGTGCCAGTTGCATACTTAACCTTGCGAGCCTCAGGGCACTCGCACATCTCGAATACCGACTCTAGCTTTTCGAACCAATGGAGGAGTCCAACTGCTCCCTCCGTGCCACTGAACGTGCTAGGACGACAATCCATGAAATTCTTGAAGGTACACACAGGTTGTTGCTGAGCGGATTGACCTATTGTGTACGAATAGGACAAGGTTAAATACGAGCGTTAATGTAGGATCTAAAGACCCTAGTATGAGTCTATACTGCAGGATATACTACCTGCTTGAGCGGCTGCAACTGCCGCAGCAATGAGAGCCTCTAGCTGGGCTTGAGTCATGTTAATTCGTGCGGCCATTGATCTTCACATCAAAGGCAACATAAGTGAGAAAAGTTCGCGAATAGTGCGATGACAGAAGAGTGTAAGCACGTAAGTGTTCTCAAGCAATAACAAGTTGTGAGCAAAGTAATGTAAGCATACTACGAGCAAAGTTCTATGCAAATTCTAGCATGTAGGCAATAAACATAAACCTTATTACCTAGGATGTCGAGTCTTGCACGTGGAGCGAAGCGTCGTTGTGGATCGTTGAGAGCACTGTTCTGGTTATAGTCTGGTTTTAATAAAAACGTTTTCCCCATATTAAAACCAAGTTCTCTATAACCAATGGCTCTGATACCAATCTGTCACACCCCCAAAATCCACCTGCGGAGTATCACCGCTTGGGAGCGTGACTGACCAGGATCAAGCCACCAATCATATTGAACATGTAATTAATATTAAGTAAAATAAATGTAAACCATCCATCCAATACGATAGGTGTTCAAATCATAACCATAGTTTCAAAGTGTAGCGGAAGCATAGTAAATAATCCAACAATAGTTAATAGTTTTAAATGTCATAATAGTTCAACGTAGAAACCACGATCCTTGTCCACAACGACCCGCTTCTCCAGTGCAAGCTCCAAGTACCTAACGATCTGCAAGGCATGTAACAGAATGATCAACAAACTAGTTGAGCGAGTTCACAGTAAGTAAATGCGTAACAGTAAGTAACGGGTGGCTCTACTGGGCCAATAGTAAGTTATACCGGTGGGGGCTTCCCATGTTATGTGACCACTAGACTATTCGTATCAACTACTCGTATCATCCCTGTTCTTCATCCGAGAACAGTAGCGCGTATGGGGTGTGCGTAGGTTTTACGCACGTATCCTTCACAACCGAGGATAGAAGTAAGTAATGCGTACACGTAGGTTTTACGTGCGTGCCTGACATCCGAGGCAGTAATTGGCATATGACCACGTAGGTGTTATCCTAACCTACGGAACCGTCCTGACATCCGAGGACCATGGTAGGTGATAGTCTAGGAAAAGCATATATACGTTCATAGTCAATGGTAACCTTTATCCCATTCCCACGACCCGGGAATCCCATGCCTTAGTAGGAGTGTGAACTCACCTTGGTTTGCTCGGTATGCTAGGTTATGCACTCACAAGTAATTAATCAAGTCCTATTGTATGCACGTATAACAAATCAGTTCATGTTCGAAATGATACGCTAGTAATCTAATATCACATAGTGCTTGATAGCCAATATCATGTATCAATCATGTATCACGTAACAGTTAACCCATTCATACAATTCACGTAATTCATATGAACATTTACAGGATCATGCACCTCTCAAAAACTCAGACAAGTATGGGGGGGGCCTCCCCTGTTCAAAACTCGGATGGTATATGTAATCATCATACAACCTCAGACATATAATCAACATATAAATTCGGGCATGGTTGATCATGTTTTAAACTCGGTCCAATATACATTGCATTATACTCGGCCCAATACATACTCATTAAACTCGGTCCAACATAGGGTCATTAAACTCGGTCCACTATCAAATCATTTAAACTCGGACCAAGCAAGTTCCTTAAACTCGGACCACCTCAATTCATTAACTCGGACCAAGTTGATTTCATTAAACTCGGACAACACAACATCCATTAAACTCGGTCCAAAGGTGATCCAATAAACTCGGACATATAAAAGTCCCTAAACTTGGATCATTAAGCTCGGACCAAATGACATCTCATCAAACTCGGTCCAAGAACATACTCGGACAACAAACAACTCCCTAAACTCGGTCCAAGAACATACTCGGACTCTTTAATAAATCAATAAACTCAGACATAGGTTAAATCGTTAAACTCAGACTATCATGTGGAATTCCATACATTGCACAGACTCCAAAGATCATAACAGTTACGTTTTCATACGGCACAAACCCTAACTCATGCATTTTCACAACGAACTGTTCAATTAGCAATCATCCATTCATCATATCTAGCATCTTAAATCATCAAGGGGATCGATTATACGATTAACACATCATCACAATCAGAATAATCATAATCAATTTAAAGTACAGAACCATCAAATCAAAGCTAGGGTTTCAAGAATTCACAAGAATCAAGAATTGAAAACAATCAAACAATCAACAATTAATCACAACAATGATTAAACAATTACCTTGTGATGATCCTAGAGAAAGAGTAATCAAGAGCGATGATTTTCTTGTGCCAAATGATTTGGTGATGATGGTTGCTAGAGAAAACAAATGCACGTACTTTGGTTTTGTGAAAAGTGATTAGTGAAGTTGAGATTAGGGTTAAGTATCTAGAATTTCACTAATTACCATTTACATCCCTAAGTATTATATTTTACAGTATTACGCCATCTCAAATAGTTTCACAGTTTCACCATCCAGTTTATGCATTAACACATAGTCATGCAAAATCATACAACACACTTCATTGAATCAAAACATATACAAATTCCATAACAACTAATTGTGATATCAATCGACTAAATAATACAAGAACGTGCATTAAATGCGAAATAGAAATCTTGCAATTTCGAGTTGTCACATTTCACTTGAATCGGTTAGTGTTATTATGTTCACTAGGTGTTTGTTGCACAATGTTGATAAATTGACTTGAAATGTTTGCATGATTGTTGGTTATTTAGTTGTTATTGTTGATTGTTACTCTTGTTTGAGAAAATAGAGTGCTTTCCGGTTGTTACAATGTTTGGTTAGATGTTTGGTTAGATCGATGATTGTTATATGTTTCGGATCATGTTAATAAAAAGATATGTTATATTGTTTAGATTGAATGGTTTTTGTTATCCGAATGACATTAAGGGTTTGGTTAGAGGGTTTATACATAAATTTTGGGTTGTTTATTGAGGAATGGGGTTTGAATGTTCATAAATAGTTGCTTGAATGTTATATGAATATGATGATGAACAGCATGAATGTCACTTAAATATTTTGAATATGCTTTGTTTGATCCGATTTAGACACAAAATAGACAAACAAACATGTTTAGTGGGCATAGCACACTGTTACATGAAAATGCAATTCTATTGGTCAGTACATTGCAGGTTCTAGAAGATTTGCTGCACGAAATCACGGTTGCGAGTCGTAACCTTTGGTTGCGACTCGAGACCACATCAAGTCTTGTCGAGATCTCCCGGTTGCGAGTCGCAATCAACGCGTATCGAATCCGGTTGCGAGTCGTAACCACTGCTGCTAAGTCGGAACCGCTAGTTGCGAGTCGTCACCTCTGGTTGCGACTCGTAACCAAAACGTGATGAACCGAGACCTCGGTTGCGAGTCGTAACCTCGGTTGCGAGTCGCAACCACCCTTGTCTCGACTGGACTATTTTGGTGTTATTGGGCTTTGACTGTTGGGCTTTCTGTTGACTGGACTACGTGTTGTTGCTGCTGATTGTATGTTTAGGGCTGACCCAATAACCCAACTGTTTGTTGTTACGCATGTTATACGTGTTTGCTATATGTGTTTGCCGTACGTGTTCGCTATGTGTTTATTTGTACCCAACTTGACCCATACTTGGTAACCATGCTAGGACGTGGTGACCAACATACTTGACCGGGTATTTAATCTACCGAGCAACCCAAGGTGAGTTCACAACTTAAAAGCATGCGTCCCGGTGGTTTGGGACACAAGACTAGAACAACCCTATCCCCTTGTAAAGGGGATACCATTCACTTTCCTTCCCTAGTTACTGGGAACAAACTTACTTTTCCTTCCCTTGTATTGGGAAACCTTTTAGTTAATTACTGTTTATACGGAAATGCAACCAAACGGCACTAAACGAAACTCTATCACTCAAGTCCCTACTACATAATACCGATTAGTCGCCGGGGCCAGGCGAACGGGTTATTAGTTGATAGCGCTATTTAGGTTTTACCAACCTCACACCGTGCCATGGTATGGGATCGGTCGTGAACTAATGTACTCAGGCATCCATCAATGATGATAGAACATTGACATCGGGGCATCCTGCGGAAACGCAAACGGTTACCTAGTGTTCGGTATTGGAAAAACAGTTTAGTCGCTAACTTTTGGGGTAGCTCCCCATGGCATGTATAAACGGATAAGTTAACTGGTGAAACAAGTTTTTGGTAATTAAAACTGGACAACTAGTGAACTCACTCAGCATTATTGTTGACCCCCCTTACTGCATGCTTTGCAGGTAACCAGTGACGAAGGAGCTTGCTGCTTGGGAACGAGTAGTGTCTGTCCACCCTTGTGTTGGGTGTTACCTTATTTTGAACTATGAACTTGTTTAAACTACCTTACTTATGCTTCCGCTACTTATTACTGTTTGAACTTGAAACCTTAAACTCTGAACTTGATATTTGCTAATCTTATGGTTAGTAAGTATTACTTTTGTTATCAATTTAATTATTCAGTATAATTGGTGGCTGGATCCTGGTCAGTCACGCCCTCAAAGCGGGTGTTATCCGCAGGTTGATTTTGGGGGTGTGACAGATTGGTATCAGAGCCGTTGGTTATAGTGAACTTGGTTTTAAAAAGGGGAAAATCTTTTGAGAAAAACCAGACTATAACCCGTGACTCGTGACGACACTACACTCCAAGCGCAAGGCTCGACTTATCTGACCTCATAGCTCGGACCCATATTTACTTGCTTGTTGTCTTATGCTTCTGCGTTACTATACGTACTAGTTTGCCTGATTAGATAGATATGCCTTCCCTCTTCTATCTCATTCTCGCTATGTTACGACACCACACTCATACTATGTTTTCTGGTTATGAAGACAATGAGTGGACGCGGACGAGGAAACGTCAACATGACTCAGGCTCAGTTCACTAACCTGCTCAACACAGTGGCTGCAGCTTTCGCAGCTCACCCTATAGGTAAGCTCGTTGTTTTAGGATGTTTAGATCCTACCGCCACATCGTCTTTTCGCCTCTAAACCTATTTCGCTTCACTCCTCATAACAGGTCAGCCTGCGCCTGTGCAACCACGTGTCTGTACCTTCAAGACCTTCATGGATTGCAAGCCTCTTCCATTCAGCGGCACTGAGGGTGCCATAGGTCTTCTGCACTGGATCGAGAATGTCGAAGCTGTCTTTGCTGTCTGCGAGTGTCCCCCTGCTAATTGGGTGAAGTTTGCTACTGGTACTCTTGAGGGAAGCGCACTTTCATGGTGGAAGGTGCAAATTCAAATGCTTGGTTTGGAGACTGCTAACGCTACTGCATGGGAAGATTTCAAGGATATGATCAAGGAAGAGTACTGTCACAGGGATGACATCCACAAACTCGAGGACGAGTATTATGAACTCAAGATGGTTGGGTCAGAGATTGAGACCTACACCAAGCTGTCCAACGACTATGCTGCTCTTTGTCCAAACATGTCCCGACCTATGTACCAAAGGATCGAATTGTACATCAAGGGCTTAGTCCCGGAAATCAGGAGCCATGTAACCTCGGCCAACCTCACTGCCATACAGCCCGTGGTTCGTCTTGCCCACAAACTCACCAACCAGGCTGTGGAGGAGGGCAGGTTGCCCAAAAGGATCAGTGCTGCGGAAGGAACTTCTAGCGATGGTAAACGAAAGTGGGATGGAAATCAGGGCAAGGATACTAATTCTACTCAAGCCCCAGCTCAGCAAAGGAAAACTGACAACAACAAAGGCACTCAGCAACAGGGTGGCTACCGGGGAAGCTACCCTAAGTGCAACAAGTGTAACAGGCACCACAATGGGGCATGTAACAAGGGTCAGTGTCAGCGATGCCACAAGATGGGGCACGAAGCCAAGGATTGTAGGAGTCAGTTCCCAGCAAGGCAGAATCAGCAACAACCCCAGCAGCAGCAGCAGCAGCAGGGAAACAACAGAGCATGTTTTAAATGCGGGGCGACAGGGCACATGCGAAAGGATTGCCCTGAACTGAATCAGAACCGCAACAACAATCAGGGAGCTGGGAACAATGAACAAAACAACAATGCTGGGAATGAAAGGGGAAGAGCTTTCGTGATTGGAGCTGGTGAAGCAAGGAACGATCCCAACGTCGTGGTGGGTAAGTTCCTACTTGATGATCGTTATGTTTCTGTGTTATTTGATTCCGGTGCCGATGCCAGTTATGTATCCCTTCGCATTAGTAAGAAACTTAAGCACTCGCCTGCGTTACTAAGTTCTAAGCACATCGTCGAGATAGCTAATGGTAAGAACATCGAGGCCACGCACATGATCCACGACTGCACACTAGAATTGTCTGGCCACACGTTTAGTATCGATCTTTTCCCTGTCAAACTTGGAAGCTTCGACGTCGTCATTGGTATGGATTGGTTATCCAAACATCGCGCTGAGATCCTCTGTCAAGAGAAAGCAGTCCGTATACCTCGTCGTTCTGGCCAACCCCTCATCGTCCAAGGCAACAAAGGTGGAGAAGTCACAGGCATTATCTCGCTCCTGAAAGCCCAGAAGTGTTTACAAAAAGGGCACACCGCTATCCTAGCACTCGTCACCAACACCCACGAAAAGGAAAAGAGAATTGAAGATTTTCCTGTAGTACGTGATTATCCCGAGGTATTTCCTGAGGAACTACCTGGACTCCCTCCCCACCGTCAGGTCGAATTTCAAATCGAGCTAGCTCCCGGAGCAGCACCCATAGCTCGTGCACCTTACCGTCTAGCCCCTGCAGAACTGGAGGAACTCTCGACACAACTACAAGAACTATTGGATAAAGGATTTATCCGTCCTAGTTCATCACCCTGGGGAGCACCAGTACTCTTTGTCAAGAAGAAGGATGGCACATTCCGAATGTGCATCGACTATCGTGAGCTGAACAAGGTTACCATCAAGAATCGTTACCCTCTCCCGCGCATCGACGATCTGTTCGATCAATTGCAAGGGTCGAGCTACTATTCTAAGATCGACCTACGGTCAGGTTATCATCAGTTGAGAGTACGTGACGAAGATATTTCCAAGACTGCGTTTAGGACCCGTTATGGTCACTATGAATTTCTCGTTATGCCTTTCGGAATGACCAACGCGCCGGCAGTGTTCATGGATCTTATGAACCGCGTATGTAAGCCTTACCTCGACAAATTCGTGATTGTGTTTATCGACGACATCCTGATTTATTCGAAAAGTCAAGAGGAGCATGAACAACACCTACGCCTTATTCTGGAACTCCTTCGCAACGAGCAGCTGTACGCCAAATTCTCTAAATGTGACTTCTGGCTTCGAGAAGTCCATTTCCTCGGCCATGTTGTTAATAAGAACGGAATTCATGTTGACCCAGCTAAGATCGAATCAATAAAGAACTGGCCTACGCCTAAGACTCCCACTAAAGTTCGCCAATTCTTGGGTTTGGCAGGCTACTACCGCAGATTCATTCAGGGATTCTCAAAGATTGCACAACCCCTCACTATACTCACTCAGAAAGGCGTCGCCTACAAGTGGAATGAAGCACAGGAATCTGCTTTTCAGAGGCTTAAGGATAACCTCTGTAGCGCCCCTATTCTCTCGTTGCCTGAAGGCACTGACGACTTCGTAGTTTACTGCGATGCATCTATTCATGGGCTCGGTTGCGTGTTAATGCAATGTGAGAAAGTTATTGCCTACGCCTCACGACAACTCAAGACACACGAAAGGAACTACACAACGCATGATTTGGAACTGGGGGCAGTGGTTTTTGCTCTTAAGATATGGAGACATTACCTGTACGGTACCAAGTGCACTATTTACACCGATCACAGGAGTCTCGAGCATATCTTTAGGCAAAAGGAATTAAACATGCGACAACGTCGATGGGTCGAACTCTTGAATGACTACGAATGCGCCATCAAGTATCATCCGGGCAAGGCCAATGTCGTGGCAGACGCCCTCAGTCGAAAGGACACTATACCAAAGCGCGTGCGAGCATTGCAACTTACCATCCAGTCTAACCTCCCTACCCAGATCCGAAATGCTCAAGCTGAAGCATTGAAACCGGAAAACATCAGAGCTGAATCTCTGCGAGGATCGAGACAGCAATTAGAACAGAAGGAAGATGGCGCTTACTATGTAACAGGGCGCATTTGGGTCCCTCTCTATGGGGATTTACGTGAACTCGTGATGGATGAAGCCCACAAATCCCGCTACTCAGTACATCCTGGTTCGGACAAGATGTACCACGACTTGAAGACTACATATTGGTGGCCTGGTATGAAGGCCCATATAGCAACATACGTCAGCAAATGTTTGACTTGCGCAAGAGTCAAGACAGAGTATCAGAAGCCGGCAGGCCTACTCCAACAACCAGAAATCCCGAAATGGAAATGGGAGCAAATTTCCATTGATTTTGTTACAGGGCTACCTAGGTCTCAACGCGGAAATGATACTATTTGGGTAATAGTAGATCGATTGACCAAGTCCGCACACTTTCTGGCTATTAAGGAAACAGACAAGTTTTCTACCTTGGCGGAGATTTACTTAAAGGACGTAGTTTCGAGGCACGGGGTGCCAACCTCAATTATTTCCGACCGAGATGCTCGTTTTACTTCGGAATTGTGGCGAGCTATGCACAAATCCTTTGGCTCACGTTTGGACATGAGCACCGCTTATCACCCGCAAACGGATGGACAGTCCGAACGCACCATCCAAACCCTAGAAGACATGCTTAGGGCATGCGTGATTGATTTCGGAAAGAACTGGGAGAAACATCTACCGTTAGTAGAGTTCTCGTATAACAACAACTACCACACTAGTATTCAGGCAGCACCTTTTGAGGCATTGTACGGTCGTAAATGCCGGTCACCTCTTTGCTGGGCGGAAATCGGTGATAGTCAAATAACGGGCCCAGAGATGGTGGTAGATACAACAGAAAAGACTGCCCAGATCAGACAACGCATGGCGGCAGCACGTGACCGTCAGAAGAGTTACGCTGATAAGCGTAGGAAACCATTGGAATTCCAGGTCGGTGACCGGGTTCTACTTAAAGTCTCACCCTGGAAGGGTGTGGTTCGCTTTGGTAAGCGGGGCAAGCTTAATCCGCGATATATCGGACCATTCGAAATTACCGAGAAGATTGGTAAGGTTGCTTACAGATTGAACCTACCTGAAGAGCTAAGTGCGGTACACAACGTTTTTCACGTATCTAATCTGAAGAAGTGTCTATCAGATGAAACGCTCGTAATTCCTTTCAAGGAACTAACTATTGACGAACAGCTACACTTTACTGAGGAACCGATTGAAATCACTGATCGAGAGATCAAAATCCTCAAACGTAGCCAGATACCTCTTGTACGAGTCCGTTGGAACTCGCGACGCGGCCCAGAGTTTACCTGGGAGCGGGAAGACCAGATGAAGCACAAGTATCCCCGGCTATTCCCTAACGAAACATCCAGCACTGGAGCTACAACTGAATTTCGGGACGAAATTCCAAACTAACGGGGGGATGATGTGACACCCCGTTGAAACGCTTTCACTTACGCTAGCTTGACAGTGGCTGCCTTAACTTTCGGGACGAAAGTTCCTAAAACTTGGGGATAATGTGACACTTCGGGTTTTCCCGGACAACCTTTCGATGTAACTCACGTGTATATGTGTTTTTGAATGAAAATTTGAACTATTGTGTTACATGTTATGTGTATTTATGTATATGTGTATATAGACATATATGTGTGTGTTATATATTAGAGCCGAAACCTCAACCCGACTCGAGACCGCTTGGTCTCGAGTGAACAGCAAGTGTTGGGCCGGTTAGGGCCTTATGACCGAGAGGCCCAAAGTCGGAACCCCTAAGCCCACTCGGAGCACTATATAACCCAACCCTCACACCTCTTTGCCTCTTTTACCACACTCATCTCACTCACCCTCATTTCCTCTCCTTTCCTTCTCCCTCTCGGATCAACCAACATCAAGAGCACCCTCGGTTCGAACTCGGAATCATCACTCGAAGGCTTCATCCTTGCACCAACTTGAACACTTTTGTGTCTCACTTGAATCGGTTAGTGTTATTATGTTCACTAGGTGTTTGTTGCACAATGTTGATAAATTGCCTTGAAATGTTTGCATGATTGTTGGTTATTTAGTTGTTATTGTTGATTGTTACTCTTGTTTGAGAAAATAGAGTGCTTTCCGGTTGTTACAATGTTTGGTTAGATGTTTGGTTAGATCGATGATTGTTATATGTTTCGGATCATGTTAATAAAAAGATATGTTATGTTGTTTAGATTGAATGGTTTTTGTTATCCGAATGACATTAAGGGTTTGGTTAGAGGGTTTATACATAAATTTTGGGTTGTTTATTGAGGAATGGGGTTTGAATGTTCATAAATAGTTGCTTGAATGTTATATGAATATGATGATGAACAGCATGAATGTCACTTAAATATTTTGAATATGCTTTGTTTGATCCGATTTAGACACAAAATAGACAAACAAACATGTTTAGTGGGCATAGCACACTGTTACATGAAAATGCAATTCTATTGGTCAGTACATTGCAGGTTCTAGAAGATTTGCTGCACGAAATCACGGTTGCGAGTCGTAACCTTTGGTTGCGACTCGAGACCACATCAAGTCTTGTCGAGATCTCCCGGTTGCGAGTCGTAATCAACGCGTATCGAATCCGGTTGCGAGTCGTAACCACTGCTGCTAAGTCGGAACCGCTAGTTGCGAGTCGTAACCTCTGGTTGCGACTCGTAACCAAAACGTGATGAACCGAGACCTCGGTTGCGAGTCGTAACCTCGGTTGCGAGTCGCAACCACCCTTGTCTCGACTGGACTATTTTGGTGTTATTGGGCTTTGACTGTTGGGCTTTCTGTTGACTGGACTACGTGTTGTTGCTGCTGATTGTATGTTTAGGGCTGACCCAATAACCCAACTGTTTGTTGTTACGCATGTTATACGTGTTTGCTATATGTGTTTGCCGTACGTGTTCGCTATGTGTTTATTTGTACCCAACTTGACCCATACTTGGTAACCATGCTAGGACGTGGTGACCAACATACTTGACCGGGTATTTAATCTACCGAGCAACACAAGGTGAGTTCACAACTTAAAAGCATGCGTCCCGGTGGTTTGGGACACGAGACTAGAACAACCCTATCCCCTTGTAAAGGGGATACCATTCACTTTCCTTCCCTAGTTACTGGGAACAAACTTACTTTTCCTTCCCTTGTATTGGGAAACCTTTTAGTTAATTACTGTTTATACGGAAAGGCAACCAAACGGCACTAAATGAAACTCTATCACTCAAGTCCCTACTACATAATACCGATTAGTCGCCGGGGCCAGGCGAACGGGTTATTAGTTGATAGCGCTATTTAAGTTTTACCAACCTCACACCGTGCCATGGTATGGGATCGGTCGTGAACTAATGTACTCAGGCATCCGTCAATGATGATAGAACATTGACATCGGGGCATCCTGCGGAAACGCAAACGGTTACCTAGTGTTCGGTATTGGAAAAACAGTTTAGTCGCTAACTTTTGGGGTAGCTCCCCATGGCATGTATAAACGGATAAGTTAACTGGTGAAACAAGTTTTTGGTAATTAAAACTGGACAACTAGTGAACTCACTCAGCATTATTGTTGACCCCCCTTACTGCATGCTTTGCAGGTAACCAGCGACGAAGGAGCTTGCTGCTTGGGAACGAGTAGTGTCTGTCCACCCTTGTGTTGGGTGTTACCTTATTTTGAACTATGAACTTGTTTAAACTACCTTACTTATGCTTCCGCTACTTATTACTGTTTGAACTTGAAACCTTAAACTCTGAACTTGATATTTGCTAATCTTATGGTTAGTAAGTATTACTTTTGTTATCAATTTAATTATTCAGTATAATTGGTGGCTGGATCCTGGTCAGTCACGCCCTCAAAGCGGGTGTTATCCGCAGGTGGATTTTGGGGGTGTGACAAGAGCAAAGGCCTCAACTTAGAGCTTTAGATCAGATTTTTGTGGGTTTTAACCAAAAGGGGGGGTATTTATAGGAAAAGTAAAGTCGTTAGGATCGTTTCTTGAATAACGTGATCGAATCTCGTGCATACACTTGTTGGAAAGTTGTGGTAACTAAAAATGGCCCCTAATGAGCTGAAAGGGCAAGTATGATTTGTGTGGTTGTGGTTTAATCAGCTGAAATCTGCTGACTAATTGATCTTATCTGTTCTGGGAGTCTGACGCGACCCGCGTAAGGATTTGGACAAACCTTACGCGCCCCGCCTGAGAGTCCTGATCAGAAACCAAGTTTCAGAATTTACAGTTTAGGTCCCTGTTGCGTATTTAAGCCATTTCCGACACTTCTAAGGCCCGTAAAGCCAACTTTAAGGCCCTAAAATGATGCATAAACATTGTGGACATGAAACATGCTCAAAAATATGCCGGATGTCGGTTCGTTTGGCCGTACGATCGCGATGTTCGCTTAATTACGACGAAATGCGCATAAGCGCGAAAGACGATCCAAATGACGCGACGAATGGATTTTTCTCATGCCAAACACTAAGGCATAATATAAGGATGCTTACATAAATTTTTGGATGTCCGGATGTATTCAGAACGTAAGTTATGCGCGAAAGTGCAAACTTGTGCCCTTTTTGACGCTTTTAGCCCCTGAATGATCCAAAAGTTTATTTTAGCATACCAAACCCCTCAAAGCCTATTTCTAAGCTATGTAAAGGATATTTAGGGTATGTTTAACTTATAGACATGTTCCGGAATGTTCGTTACAGTTCAAATTGGCATACTTTCGCAGTTTGTCAAGTTTAGTCCCTGTAAGCGAATTAACTTGTTTTTGCCATACCAAAGCCTTCAAAACTTATTTCTAAGGTATGTGAAGGTTATTTAAGGTATGTTAAGTATATGTTGATGTTCTGGAGTATTTGTCGCATTTAAACTGAGTAAGTTTACGCACCAGTTTGCGTATAATTCTCCAGAAAGTGACATAAAGTTTGAAATTGAACAAGAATTGATATGTGCAAAAGATACACATGTTTATACAAGATCCCAAGTATGAAATACAATATCTCATCGGCTTGGTATTTGTTTGATGGTCGCGGTGACACAGGTGTCACACCTCCCTGTTATTTTCGATAACCTTTTCTGTTCCACTGAACTGCTCTTTCAGTGCATCCCATCGCTCTTTGGCACTATTAAAATGTAACAGTCCAGCATAAATGTCATTTGGGAGAGCTGAAGCCACTATGCTAAAACCCTTTGCATCTAATTCAATTTTTTGAAAATCTTGTTTTGAGTAATTTTCAAGGCTTTAAGGCACTTGGCTTTTAGGATCTTCTGTGCTAGGCACCATTGGAACATGTGGTCCAAAGATGACTGACTTCCAGCATTCGGTGTTTTGCTGAGCTAGTACATGACCCATCCTACGTTGCCAGATATTGTACTCAGATCTGACAAGCATAGGTGGCTTGAAAAGTGTTCCGGTGTTGTGAGGATCTTGTGAGTGTGATGTCATCTTGGTTGATTTTACAAAAGTTTTTGAATAATCAACTTTGTACGTGATTACCTTTTACTCTGTTTTTTCAACTGATACGAACAACTTAAGTATCAATGGATTTGAGCTGAACTTTTATGTCAAATTGATTGTTAGATCGAATTTGACTGCCTTATGCTCTGATACCAATTGTTAGGATCTGAGTTTGTTTAGATTGTGTTGTTTAACTAAAATGAAAGATGAATCAGAGAATGATTTGCAACGGGAATGAAAGTAAAGTTTACAACACAATCACAGGAGAATAGAACAGTATAGGTATTATTCTATTTATAGTACAATCCTAACCAATGAGGTACTTTCACTTTAAAGGAAATTGCATTCAGTTTCACTTGAAGACAAAGCATGAAGGTTCGCTTAAAATGAAGACTGCATGGGAGGTTCGCTGATAAGTCAACATGTGGGGTTCGCTTTTATGGCTAACTTGGAGGTTCGCTTTTAGTGCAATGAATGTGGTCCGCTTTTATGGTCGTTGTCATTACAAGCGAACCAGAAATAGTATATATAGGCTAGTTGTCATTTTCATTTGTAACGATTCCAGATTTGATACCGAGGTATTGCCGGTATTCCTTGTAACTGTAAACGCTGTAAAATCAATATACAAGAGGTTTAAAGTGTGATTCAAGCTGTTTTCACATTCGTTTCTTTGTTTCCGCCTCTGAAACAGATTTAAGCTCTTCCGAACGACTCGTTTAGGTCACAATCGATCCTACAATTTGTATCAGAGCCAAGGAGGAAGAGATCTCGCAAAAACAGCTCGTTTTTCATCACTTTTTCTGATTTCTACACCATTCTTTTCAAAATTAAAAATTTTTCACGGATTAAATTAGCTCAAATTCACATATCTTGTGCTTAATCATGTATTAACTAATCCTGGAAAGTTTCACCTTTAAAATCGACTTATTTCTAGTTCAAATCAGTGGTTCGCTTGAATTTGGTTCGTGCTTTGCTGACATCACATAGGTTCGCTTATAAGACATCATCTGGTTCGCTCCATTGTCACATCTTTAGTAGGTCCGCTCCAAAATAGTTGAGGTCTGCTTTTAGTGACAGTTGAGATCCGCTTTTAGTGACAGTTGAGGTCCGCCCTTAGTTACATTTGAGGTTCGCTCTTTGTGACAGTTAAAGGTTCCGCTTTAATGACAATAGTCTTCACGTGATTGTACATTGAGTAGTGTGAACCGACTGAAAGTTAATCGTGACATGTGATACTTTAATCGAGGTGTCAGTAATTGAGATAAAAGATCATGTGAGTTAAATCAGACTGCATGTGTTGATATATGTGAACATTAAAGATTGCCGGAAGTGATTGTGTGTCAGTTTGTGTCATATAGCGGCCCTATCATACTTCATTTTAGATTGTAAAGGCCCAATCCTATGTTTGTGATATTGTAATTTTGTCGGCCATTTGTTGATACAATCATAGTCATATGTCACAAAGTGTTAGGTTAGTGGAATTATAGGTCAAATAAGAATTGAGCAATCATCTTACAAGTTGTCGGTTAGTTTTTTTTTTTAAAGGCATCTGACATCAAAATATTAAAAAAATCGGTTTCATTAAGTGTGTCTTTTAAAGTTTTTTGATATTGTCTTCATAACTTGTGGTCTTATCAACTAATAGATTAGTGGATTTTATGGTCTAATAAGAGGGAGAGGTCCAATCAACGGATTATATGTCAATTGGTTTGTTAGTCAATTGGTTATATGTGAAAGGCCACACTTCAAGATAATTGGTCCGATTATATGTCATTTTAGTGGAAGAAGCTTCATCGGCCCAAATCAAATTCATCGGTTATACATTGTATTAGCCTACTACACTGTGTTCGACCCATTGAATATTATTTGAGGCTCAACCTGAATTAAAGTTGATCATTGGAATTGAATTGTTTTCGTGTGTTTTGTCATTAATACGAAATCCGAATTTTCTATCCGCACATTTTGGAATTCAAAGTTATTTGAAAGGGTCAAAGTAATTTGAAAGTGAATTTTGTTTCACACAGTTTGTATTTGATCAGAGGTTACAAGAGGTGGTTCATTCCGGTTGAATTCAAACTAGTTCAAGGTTGTGTGGTTTAGTCAGGTCGCGTGAAAAGGTCCGATTCGTTTGAAAGAAATCTTTTCGCTTGGAAGTTTGTTCTAGTTCGTACGGTTTGGAGTTCAAAATTGATTAAAAGTCCATCAGTTCGTTCACAGTGAATCTGGTCGTTTGAGTTTAATCCGGGCCACAGTAGTTCGCGTGTTTCACAGCGTGTCAACCTTCAGTTTACAAAGAATACTCATTAGTTCGAGTATCAGTTCGTTTCTGTTAGTTGATAAGTTTTTAAACTGATTATTTTTTTGTTTGTGTGTTGTCAGGTATTTCCCGAAGTATCATCTGATTTTTGAAACATGGAAGAGAAATTTTACAATGCTTTTGCTACACCGGTTGCTACAGTTTCAGCTGCGTTATTGAAGAAATCATTTGATATGTTTGTAGCTTTTGAAGATGAAACAACAAAACAGACAATTGATAGATATTGTCATCTAGTTTTGGAAATGGGAAGATTGAACATTAAGAAAGACGATGATGAATGGATTGATAAACTTTCTGATGCATTACCACAGCAAAAATGGGGAACTTATTTGTTGATACTTAAACACAGCAAAAAATCTGAAAATATGAATCTAGCACAGTTTATTCAGAAGATTGAAGAGCATGAGTTGGTTATTAATGAAAAAGCAAAGACAGAAACTGGAGAAGCAGATGATGAACCAGTGACTGAGCAAGTGGCAGAAAAGATTGTTGAAGTAGAGAAAGTGGTCGAGGAAATTGTCGAAGCTGAAAAACTTGTAGAAGTTGAAAAGACTGTCGAAGTCGAAAAGATAGTTGAAAAGGTGGTTGAAGTAGAAAAGATTGTCGAAAAGATTGTTGAGGTCGAGAAACTTATAGAAGTTGAAAAGACTGTCGAAGTCGAAAAGATAGTTGAAAAGGTGGTTGAAGTTACTAAGCCTTGTGAGAAATGTTCAGAATCTTGCAAAGACTGTGATGAGAAAGACAAAAAGATTGCTGAGTTAGAGAAAATGAAGGAAGATTTACTGTCTGATGTGAAGTATGTGAAAGAGTCATACGACATACTGAACAGGACAGTTGACAGTTTGAAAAGAGCAAATGCAGAATTTGAAAAAGCAAATGACAAGATGAGTGCAACTTTGATGACAAAGCAAAGTGTCATAAATGATTACATTGAAGATTGTGCAAATTTGAAGAAGGAGTTGGAACTTGAGAGAATAGAGAGTGAAAGGATCAATCGGTTGTTGTTGAGTTATACTACTTGTCATTATCTGATTGATCGTGTTTATCCTACTATTGCAGGTCTTGAAGCGTTCAAGAAGAAAGAAAAAGAAGAAGATACTGGTAAGAAACCAAGTGTCAAGTATAACAGATGTCCGCCTCCTATCTTTGAGAGTTATTCCCCCAGGAAACCAAATGAGGAACAAGTAGACAAGGCTCTAAACATCAAATTAAAGTCTGAAATCACTGATGAATTACCAGACAATATTGATGTCACATTCACAGCGTCTGACACTGATCATGAGTCTGAGTTAGTTAAGAGAGTTGTCGATCAGGTGTTGGATATGGATGAAGAGTCAAAGTCGGAGTCTAAGTCAGATAGTTCGAGTTCGTCTAAGAAAAGTCCGAGTTCACCGGTTAACAGGGTTTACAATAGAGAATTTCTGTTATCAAAATCTAATTTGAATGATGGATCAATCAAAGTAGCATATACATTGAATGATTCAGACAAATTATATTCTGATAAGGAATTCCCAATAAGAAGTGTCAAAATTGAAATGATCAAACAGGTTTTCAAATTAACAGAAATTAATATTTCTAAAATAAAAGATGTAAATCTTACTGAAAAACCTAAAAAGTACACTTCAAGAGTTCAACAGAGATTGAACAAGAAAAAGGGTTATGATTATGGTTCAGGTTATCGAAAGAAACCAAACCATAATGGTAATCTCAAAAAGAAAGGTCTTGGTTTCAATTCTTCAGAAAATTATAAAAATCAGAAAACTTATAAACGAAAAACAAAATTTGTTTCAGGAGGAAGTTCAGAGGATGAACAGAAGAAACCGTTCTGGAAACAATCGAATCAAGAGTTTCTTGCTGAAGTAAGGAAGAATGTGAGAAAATCTGCTCAAAGAGTTGACAGAAGAACCTGTTTCAAATGTCAAGAAGTTGGACACATAGCATGGAATTGCCCTAAGACCAACTACCAAAAACAGGGAGTTTCTTCTAACTCTGTTTTGAGAAAAACTTGTGTTGATAAGAAAGAACAATCTGTAAAATTTGTTAAAAAGTTTGAAAATTCTACTTCTGAGGAAGGAGAAAGTTCAAAAAGGTTTTATAAAAGAAGAGGTGATTTAAGTAAACAAAAATGGATTGTTAAATCTGAGAGTAATTCTGACAATGAATCTGATTCTATAAAATCAGAGGAGTCATTGGTTGATAAAAAGATTGTGAATTCCGTTCCGGTGATGAACGATGAAAATTTTCCGTCATTGTCAAAGGAAAATCTGATGAAGAAAGTTGGAAAGGTTGAGATCTCAAATCAATTCTTCGCTGATAAAGGAGAATTTGATGTTGAGAAGGCTTTCAACGGGAAAGTCAAACACATTTTTGGGAAGATGGTTGATAAGAAGGTAAAAGGTGCTAAAGAGTTTTATAAATCAAAATGTTGGTGGGACAGATGTGTTCCAAAGTCACCCAAGGCTGGTGAGGCTTGGGTGGACATTATGTTTGAGTAAAACACCGGACTTGCCGGAGATCCCAAGTTGGTAATCGTGGATCAGGAATCGGCATCTTTCATGTTTAATTAGGTTGATTTGAAAGTGTTTGTAATTGTTAAAATTTTACAGAATAAAGGACTATGCCGGAGCTTCCAGGTTGGTAAGCGAGGAGCAGGTATCGGCATATTTCTTGAGGAATTTGCTACGGTAATGTCAATCATGCAAACGGTAAAAAGGTTTGTTTGTGTTTGTTTTACAAATGGTTAGACGAAATTGTTTGTGCATAACTTGTACATATGGTAAATCAAGGACATTACTTTGTACTTGTATTTTCCTACAAGTGATTGAGAGACAAGATGATGAACCACATCCCCGAACTTAGTATTGGTATACTTACAAGTGGTAAAATCAACCAAACTTATTTTCTGGAAAAATCATTTTGATTAAAACAAACTTAAGTGTTTTGAAATCTAAATGAGAAAATAGTTTGTTGATAGGGGGAGTTCTGATTGTTTATGCCAAGTGAATGGCGAATTGATGCGATTTGATATCGGTTGTCATGTTTCTGTACAGTTTGTTTTCAATTTTCGTTAATGTGTTTGCATTTTAAGGGGAGTAGAAAATTTCAGAAAATCCAAAAACATTAGAAAATTTGAAAAAGACAAAAACATGATAAAATTCAAAAATGAGTTTGTTGTGAAAAAGAGGAAATGATAGTACATTAATGGAATATCACAACATGCTAAAGAACTGGAAAGTTTAAAAGTGATAAACAATCTTACTGCGGATGTGTCAGTAGATTTTTACACATTTAGTAAATTGTGACGAGATATAAACTAAATTTCAAACTTGCTTGTTCTGTGGGTTAACACAAACTTGGATATATAGGTAACCCCTGAAATCTTGTTTGAAAGGTCCCTTATTCTGAGATACTAGGTCTTTATGCTCAGTGATATCTAGGGTATTATCCCAGGACTTCTGCTGTATGGAAGTACTGACCTAGTCCCCGGATAATACTTTCTGCAAATGCTTGAAAAAGCGCCGCCCTCAGCAAATCGATGAAACAATAAAATTGATAGTCATTGCTGTTGTAAAAAAGATCCTCTAAAGGGGACCCACCAAAAGTCGAGCCGTCATCTCTCTGCTGAACGGAAGTTCTGACCTGAGCTCTCACGGTTTCGCACCTAATCCCTTACAGATATCATCTGTGGTATATTCACCTGTAAGACTGAATATTGGGATCTGGATACGGGAGTATATTCAAGTAGTGGGACACACGGATAAGTTTAAGTGCTTAAAACATTAATATCGTATCTCGGATCAGTTGAACTTTGTGCGAAAATTTAAGTGGACCAGTATACTGACAATCTAGGTAAATTGTTTAGAACTTAAAACGAAATCAAGCTTAACGGTGTTGGTGATTTATCTCATAAGCTGATATGATCCTCTTACATAAACTCTCAAAAATTAGTGTTTGTAAATATTTCTTTACTGCATTTTATTTCTTTTATGTCAAAAATCCAAAAAGATTTTTCAGTGTGTTTTAGCATAAATTTTTGAAAAATACAAAAAGATTTTCAACAACTGGTATTGAAAAGTTGGTTTTCAAAATTCGGGTGCTAAACATGATGAACAGATGGTTTGGGAGAGTGTGTTGTTTTGAAAATTAAAATGATATATCTTCGAGTGGTTCATAAAAGATTAACATTGTAATCATTTTTGATTGTATAATTTCTGCGAGTGATTCATTAGATTTTTAGATGTCATCAGAAAATTTTATTTTTGGGTAGAGAATGTGCAGGTTTAGAAGTGATAGAGAATCAGGTTCCGATACCTGAAGAATTTGTGATTTCAACATGCCAGACTACGATCCCAGCATATTGAAAGGGGGAGTCTGAAGACATCCGAGTAGAGATTGTTCGTGGAGAGTCTGTTGATGATGATGAAAAGAGAAGAGAAAGATTTGAGGATGCTTACACTGTGAGATATTTCAGAGAGCGTTTAGACTGATAAAGACTGAAGTCATTGAAGACTCGACACTTAAGACTCGTCAACATCTGAGGGGGAGTCTGTTGGTGCAGTCATCTGTCGTCTTCGTCTAATGTCGAGTCTGGGTTGCGTTGCGGTTCTGATCAAGCATGATGTCATCATGTTTAATGATGACATCATAATTGTGACATCATCACAATATTAATTGTAGCCTTTGTTATTATTGGACCATTTGAAGGTCCAATGAGGTGTTTTCATTTGGAGGGCCAATCATATGATGGATAAGTGTTTGTAGGTCCAATGAGGTACTTTCACTTGAAAGGAAATCGCATTCAGTTTCACTTGAAGACAAAGCATGAAGGTTCGCTTAAAATGAGCATGGGAGGTTCGCTGATAAGTCAACATGTGGGGTTCGCTTTTATGGCTAACTTGGAGGTTCGCTTTTAGTGCAATGAATGTGGTCCGCTTTTATGGTCGTTGTCATTACAAGCGAACCAGAAATAGTATATATAGGCTAGTTGACATTTTCATTTGTAACGATTCCAGATTTGATACCGAGGTATTGCCGGTATTCCTTGTAACTGTAAACGCTGTAAAATCAATATACAAGAGGTTTAAAGTGTGATTCAAGCTGTTTTCACGTCCGTTTCTTTGTTTTCGCCTCTGAAACGGATTTGAGCTCTTCCAAACGACTCGTTTAGGTCACAATCGATCCTACAACAACCTCTAAACACTGATCTATACACAACATTGATACAATACACCACTGATACCTAAACACTGATGTTGCTTTCCACTGTTGTTGCCTAAGCACTGATGTTACATATCAGTGCTTTCTTCAATGGGTGATCTGGCCTTGAGTCAGCAATGCTTAGTCTTCATCAGTACTTTGAGAAACAGCAGTTGTTAGGTCTTCAGTCTTTATAATCAGCAGTTCTTTGAATAACAGTTGTTGAGGGGATCAGTACTTAGATTCATCAGTTGATAGACATACTGTTATTGGAGGGAACTTAGGACATGCGCTGCTTATTGGTGATCAACTGTTGAGAACCAGTTTTGGCTTTCAGTATCATCTGTTCTTCTGGTTTGATTACATGGGCCAACAGAATCGACATATCCGATTTAAACACGTAACAGGAGTGTGCGCGACGTTTAATCCCGCCTCGACAAAATACTATTATTTTAGTATAAAGATAATTAATCTAAGTTATAAAATAATTTACAATGAAATTTTCCACCAAAGAGATGGACCGACTGACGGGCCGAACATGAATCTCCGACAAGAACAGAACATCAGATCGAATGGGCAAAGCCCATCCATCCGAATGGGCAGGACTTGGTTGTTCCCGTTGTTTGAATCCGTCAACACGTCTGTCTCCGTCAACCAAAACCCGCTGTTTGAGAAAATTTTACAAAAACTTCACCCTAATGGCCATCCGCCCGAATGGTCATCCGTCCGAATGGCCATCCGTCCTAATGGCCATCCATCCTAATGGCCGGCCATCCACCTTAATGGCCATCCGTCCTAATGTCCATCCGTCCTAATGGCCATCCACCCTAATGTCCATCCGTCCTAATGGCCTTCCGCTCGAATGGCCATCCACCCAATTGGCCATCCGCCCTAATGGCCATCCGCCCGAATGGCTATCCGCCCGGATGGACTGGACCCGCCTGTTCGGATAAACGGTTGAAGACATAACTCACTTTTACCCCACTCGACACTCTGATTTCGACCGTGTCAGCACTTGAAAGACTTATGGTTCTGTTCCCGTACGCAGGTTGATCCGGCGCTCCCTTCAATCCAATCCAGATTGTGTTTACTTGATAACACACATGGTGAGTATATTCGAACCCATTTTCGTTTAACGCACTTTTGGGTGTAACATACGTTCTCTATCAAAAAACACAACACTTAAACACATTACAAATGCTAACCGCACTCGCATGTTATACGTGATTAGTTGAATTACTTGTTGCTATGCTCACACTGTGTTACACTATACCGCCTTTAGCAACGATAGTACTATTGTTTGGACTCAACATCTGTTGTGAATAGGGGTTGCTAAGGATCACATACTCTACTTCACGTGTTCGCTTCGGTGAACATGTGTCGCGCATACTCTACATCGCAGTCACGTGGTTAGGTTGTAGCATTGTTGATAGCTTACTTGATTCGCCTATTATGTGTTACATGCTGGTTATGCGTAAACGCTTTTTATACTATACTTATGCAAACTTGTATACTCGTCAATACATTTTTGTATTGACTTTATTTTAACATATGTTGCAGGTTAATCGCATATTATCTCGAATCAAGATTAGGAAGTCTAGAAACTCACATAAAATCTAGGTTGTCGGATTTGTATTGTTTGAGAGACATGAAATCTGTACGACTGTTTGCTGAAATATTGTTTATTAGTATGGGATAATGAATGCAATCAATATTGTCACTAAATAGTTGTTATGGATTCTCTTGAGCAATCTGATTAGCCTAGTGTCGCGCCCCGATGATCCGCCATCGGTTGGGGTGTGACATAACTAATATAAATGAAAGCACCAAACGAAACGACCGACACGCGAACCAAGTACCCCGCACGAGGCACATCAGCCTCGCACGAGGAGCCACTCGTACGAGGGACACCTGGGTCGCACAGGGCACCAATCGCACGAGGACCCACTCGTACGAGGACTCACTCGTACGAGGCCCTCTCCTACACTCTCTTCCCTCTTCTCCTATAAATACCACACTTGGCATTCATGTTCCTCTTGCTGTCACTCGCACAAGGAGCCCTCTACCTGCTTTTCTCTGTTTTCCAAGTAAGAAACAACGCTTTCCACACGAATCACAACGATTTTACCCGAGTTTATCTCCAATTTCATCTAAACTTCTCTATTTATAAAAATCTTCATCTTTTTCATAAAACATTCTGATTTTACCTCGGATTCACACTTAAATGAGTGTATTTGAGTTAGTTTCGGTTTCTCAAGTTAGAAACCTTGTTGTTTCAAGCTCACCAAGTGTTGATTTGAAGACAACTGTTTTAAAACTCGATTTTTACACAAAAACGGACAAAACTAACACATGTTTCGTTCACTAGATAGTGAGACAAAGCGGTGTCAAAACCGTCATGAAAAGGATTCGAAATTACATCCGTTTCAGGTGAAAACTCAGTTCCGGTAAGCAAGAAGACGCAAGAACAGTCACTTGTGCTAACTGGACTGGCTCGCACAAACCACCTTGGGTTCGTACAACCCAGTCTAAGTTTCCATGAGAGACTCACTCGCTCTTAAGACCTCTCCGGCTCTAGGTTCGATCAGTAGCTTAAGGCTGGAGGGATGAACACTCGATTTCCCGAAGAACGATGCGAAAACACTCGATTTTAGACACGAAAACAAGTCACTCGCATGAGCATCGCTCGTACGAGACATGACTCACACGAGGGTGATGCCTCGTGCGAAGCATGCCTTGTGTGACCCACCTGTTTCTCCCACACAACTTTTCGTTCAACGTTCAGCACTATGGAAGATTGATGCACTTCTGTTTCTACGCGTAGGCTGACCCGACACTCTTCCTACTCCAGCTCACTCGTGTCTGCTATTTAAGCACCCACTGTGAGTATACTTGACCCCTTTTCGCTTAAACGCTCTTTTGGGTGTTACATACATTCTTTCTCAAACAAACACTACATACAACGCTAAAAAACGCTTTAAACGCAAACCGCTCTCGCATGACTATACGTGAAACGCTGAACTACTATGTGTTATATTTGTGCCTTGAGACTTGCCTACCACCCTTAGACCCGTAGGTTCGGGGTTGTTAAGGTTCGCTTTACTTGCTTTACGTGCGTGGTCACTTCAGTGGACACGTTTCGCGCAGACTCACTCGCGGTCTAATTGGTTAGCTAGTTTCGGTGTTTGTAACATATATGTTCACATAACTACGTTAGTACATGCCAGTTTCGCATAACGCTTTATTAAAATTATTTATGATAAACCTGTGTGTGACACCCCGTTGAAACACTCTCACTCATACTAGCTTGACAGTGGCTGCCTTAACTTTCGGGACGAAAGTTCTTAAAACTTGGGGATAATGTGACACTCTGGGTTTTCTCGAGCATATATCTTGTAGTGACTATGTGTGTGTATATATTATTAAATGAAAGTTGTGTTTTATCTTGATGTTCTATGTGATCCTTGCACCAAGTTATGTATATGTAATATGTATATGTGTAAATATGTATTAGTGAGCCGAGACCCCTCCCTTGCACACTATGGGCTGCCAACCTACCTACCCAGCCCAACAACACAAGGACCCGACTTGAGACCACTCGGTCTCGAGTAAACAGTAATAGTTGGGCCGGTTGGGCCGTAACCTTCCTTAGCCCACTCGGAACCCACTTAGGGTGCACCACCTTCTATATAAACCGAAAACCCTCACACACTCTCCTCTACACTCTCTCTCACTTCATCCTCACTCCCTCTCTCTCTAAGAAAACCTTAAACCCTAACAATCAAGCATCACCCCTCCTCTCCTTTCTCTCGGACCAAACCAGTGACAACAAGGACTCTCGGTTCAAGCTTGGGATCTTATTTTGAAGCTTATTCATCGATTACTTCATATTCCACACCTTGAAATCTAACCGGACGTGGTGACCAATGTACTTGACCAAGTAAACTGTCTGTCGAGCAACCCAAGGTGAGTTCACACACCAAAAGCATGCGTCCCAGGGAGGGACACGGACAAACTGACATCTTTGGGAAGAATACTTCCAAACTAATACTTCCGGGAGAAAGTACGAATGGGTACTTTTAATTCACTATCTCCGGGGGAGATACGTTTGGATATTATTTATAAATCACAACTAGCAAAACTAAACGAAACTCTATCATATTAAGTCCCTGCTTACAGTACCGATTAATCGCAGGGGGCGAACGGGTTATTAGTTGATAGCGCTATTAGGTTTGACAACCTCACACCGTGACCGTGGGGATCGGGCGTGAACTAGTAGACCTTGCATCTTGGTCAATGATGATAGACATTGACTCGGGGCACAACAACTTTACGTCAACAGTTTCGGTATCGACAGTTTAGTGAGCTTACAGATGGGATAGCTCCCCATAACGTGATTATAAATGCTTTAACTAAACAACTTACGTTTTCGGAAACTAAAACTTGACACCTCATGAACTCGCCAACATTATGTTGATACCCTACTGCATGCTTTGCAGGTACCCAGTGACTCAGGAGCTTACAGCTTGGGGATGTGTAGTGGTCGTTGTAGGATCGTTTGCTGACCCGATGAGTCGTTCAGAAGAGCACTTAGACTAATCCAGAGGCGGAATTCATTGAATTAGTCTTCGTAAAGCTTGATTTCACACTTTAACGTCTCCTTTATTGATTCTATAACAGTTTACAAGCACATGGAGACAATTGGACAGGGCTTCGCCTTTACACACACTAACTTCTCTATCGGAACCACCCATATGACACCTATATATAGGAGTCAGGAACCACTCATATGGACATGTCCATATGAGCGATCCTACCAGTTGACATATGGGCGGTCCACTTAAATGCCATAAAAGCGGTCCGACTTGTTTATCCTATAAGCGGTCCTAAATCTCATACATGATTTCTCGTTTACCGATCACTATACAATAAGCCCTATCCTAAGACTCGAACGAAGATGTAGTCGACAGACAACTGCACCAACAGACTCCCCCTTGAATGTTGACGGAATCTTCAGTGAGAGTCTTCAATCATTTCCAGCTCTTCACTCTTGTTCGATCTTCTTCAGGAACCCAGCCTGGAATAATATCTTCTTCAGGAATTCCTTCCTGGAATCATATGCCTGGATCATTCTCTGGCTCTAACTTTCATCAGACTCCCCCTAACATAATGCTGAGATCTCTGTCTGGAAATCGTTATCACCATTGAAATCAACTCCTGGCTTTCTCTGTTTAAGCTCTCCTCTGGTTCTGATGTGTCTCCTGGCTATTCGTAGCAACAGGATCAGAAACCTGCAAAACTCAACCATACTATTACAAACTAATACAATTTGCAATTCAACTTAATGAATCAACAAATTATATAAGAAAAATTATGAAGATCAAACTGTAGGTTACCATTCAACTTATTCATCAAGTTAATGAACCAAATTTGCATTTAAATCTTCACAATTTAACACTCTCTCTCAAACCACAAGTTCAACATGTTTAGCACTTGAAATGTCAAATATCAGTTCTTCACACTCTGTTGTCGAAAATCTTTTTGTAATTTTCAAATATCAAACAAAAATACAATATTTTTGGATTTTTGAATTTATAAAAAAAACAGAAATGAACACTATTTTTGAGAGATTGTGCAAGAGGATCATATCGGTTTTTTGAGACATATCACCAACACCGTTGATCTTGATTAATCAGCAAATGTTAAAAACAAATTTACTTCTGATTGTCAGTATTGTTGTCCACTTAAACCTCTACACAAATTTTCAATTGATTCAAGATACGTATTTAATGTATTAGCACTTAAACTTATTTGAGTGTCCCACCTCTTGAATATACTCCCGTATCCAGATCCCAATATTCTGATCTACAGGTAAGTATAACTACAAATGATATCTGTATATAAATTAGGGGAAAAATGCGAGAACTGAGGGATCTCAGGTCAGAACTTCCGTTCAGCAGAGAGATATCAGTTTCGACTTAGCAGTGGGTCCCCTTTAGAGGATCTTTTTAGCTACAACAACTGATCATCAATTTTATTGTCTAATCAGCTGAGGGCTTTATGCTATGTTTCAAGCATATGGAAGCAAGTATTAGCCAGGGACTAGGTCAGAACTACCGTTCAGCAGAAGTCCCGGAATAATACCCCAGACATCAATTGAGTACAAGAACCTAGTATTCCAGAATAAGAAACCTTTCAAACGAGATTTCAGGGGTTACCTATATATCCAAGTAGTGTTCCCCACAAAATAAGTAAGTTTTGATTTTATGTTTATATCTCGAATACAATCTACTAACTGTGTGAAGCCTACTGACACATCATTAGTAAGACTTGTTTAAAAACAATTTTGTCTTTACAAATCTCTAGCATGCTGTGATAGTCCACCGATGTACTATCATCTCCTCTTTTTGCAGCAAAACTCATTTTCATTTTTCAATTTTTTTAAATTTTTCAAAATTTTCTTACTCCCCCTAAAATCAAAATATATTTCAATTTTGATTTTCTGAGAAAAAAAAATTGAAAACAAACTATACAAGAAATATGACAACATTATGTGAATCACCTCAATTCACCATTCTCGTGCAAAAACAATCAGAACTCCCCCTCACAACAAACTATTTTCCCATAATGATTTCAAAACACTTAAGTTTGTTTCAATCAAAATGGTTTTTCCGGAAAAATTAGTTTGTGTTCCAACCATTTGTAGATTCGGGGTTATCTCTTCATTTTGTTTTCTTCAAACATTTTAAAGATTTATCATTTGCAGTTTACCATAAACCATCAGTAGAAAATCAAGTACAAATTAATGTCCCTGATTTACCACATGTAAATCGAAAAATCACCAAAGTGAAATTTCTCAAGAAATGTGCCGATTCATGATCCACGATACCATCTTGGGATCTCCGGCAAGTCAGGTTTTTCTATTTAAACAATTTCACCCAAGCCTGACTGACCTTGGGTGATTTTGAATTCTTGCTCAACAATGGTGGAAAATTTGCATCATCCATTGCTAAACTAGAATTCTCAACTTTTACCTTAACCAATGGCTCCTCTGGTTTTAACATACCAGAATCATTGCCTGAAGGTGGCTTGTCCGACTTTGACTTGTCAGATTCATCGCCGACCTTTTCTTTCTTCTTCTCTCTCTGTTCTGTCCTCAGATTTGTATCTGATGAATTCGTCTTGCTTGTTTTTGCAACTGAAGGAGTCGATTCATCAGAACTTTTATTCTGTTTATCCTGTGAACCTGAGGACAAAATCTTCTCGAGATACTCTCTCGCTTTCTTTCTTTTTTTCCTCAGTCTGTCTTTCTGCCCCTGTGAAAGTTTGACTTTCTTTTCCGGAATTAACTGTTCTTGAACTTTAGGTTTCAAAACCTTCTGTTCCTGGGGCTTGACTGTGACTGGAATCTTTGCCATTTTCTGAAAATTAGCCCTCAATCTTTCATTCGATTTCCTCGGGCAATCTCTGGCAATGTGACCTTTGATGTTGCAGTTAAAGCACCTCCTGGTCTCATAGCTCCAATACCGGCAGTTAACAGCAATGTGTCCATGATATCCGCAGCTGTAACACACTCTGTTATCGTACCTATCACCATTTTGAGTCCAAACGCTCAGATCAAAGCATTGTTTGGCTTGGTGATATTCTTTTCTCAAACTTGCTGATTTTGTCTTTTGAGCACTGTGGTCCGACCTGCACCACTTATTACCATCAATTTTTGAATTTTCATTTTTTACTTTTTGTAATTTTTTCTTTTGATTGGATGATCGATCTGATGAACTTTTATTATCTTTTTGTTTCTGTTCCACTTTCTTCTTCAAAGGTTTCTGTTTAGAACATTCACCTTTTTCAGTCGATTGTAGAACAGTTTTCTGAAATTTTTCTTTTAAATTTAAAAACAATTTTTGTTTTTCTTTTTTAACATTTTCATCATCAGATTTTTCATCACAATCTTCAACTTTGACATTGTCAAAGTTTGTGACATTGTCACTTATTGGAACTGAATTGATCGGTTTTGGACAAGGAATATTCAACTTGTCAGATTTAGTCGCAAAACTGATCAATTTCTTTTCAAGTTCATCAATCTTGATTCTTGAACTCTTAGCTTCGTCTTCAAGCTTAGATATTCTTTCAAGATGAGACTTGATTGAATTTTTATTTTCATTTTTCAAGTTTTCAAGAACAGTCTTTTCATTTTCCAAAATTTTTATCTGTTCTTGAAATTTTGATTCACTGGCTTTCAGGTTTTTGTTTTCAAGCTTGATCCAGAAATCCTCATCTTCTGACGATTTCTGTTTGTTTTCAAAAACCTTTATATTTTCTTTCAACTTCCTGTTTTCAAATGTCAAACTGTCCAAACCACCCAACAATTTGTCATTTTCTGCCTTCAACTTTTCACAACTTTCTTGAATCATAAGAATCTGTTTTTCATCAGCCTGCTTCTCTTCTCTCAACTTCTTGATTTCTAATGCCAAACTTTCCGCGTCTTTGACAAGTTTGTCATTATCCGTCTTGAAGTTGTCGCACTACTCAAACCACGCGACTTGACTGACAAAAACGACTGATCGAACCGTGTGAATCGACTGAACTTCAAACCTTGTAACCTGACTTTGATGTGTACTGAACAATTTTTGATACGACCTAACAACTCATGCAACCTGGATACTTATCACCACAAAACACTATCACTAACACTTTAACAATAAAAATTGGACCTTAAAGCATCCAACAAAACAGTTTGTTTTTTTTATTTCTCTTGGATTAATGAACCGAAAATTTTAAACACCTAGTGGTAACTTTTGGACGGTGGGTAAAAAAAAATTTTTAAGTGGCCGACAATCTCATTACCCAAAGAACATCAATTAAAATGACAGTGTAATGGGGCAGTGCACAAGGCCGACAATCTTGTGGGCTTTTCTATTAATCTTGGGCGGTGCTTTTTGTTTTAACTATAATGGTTTGTCAAATACACATTAATTGGCGGTGGTAAAATCCTTATGAGCGATCCACGTATATTATGTGAACAAATGAGCGGTTCAATTAAGAGCGGTCCACGTATGTTACAGTTTTGAGCGAATCAAGGATGTTTCTATGAGCGGTTCAGAAACGTCTATATGAGCGATCCACAACACAATTTTCGAGCGGTTCCCGACAGAATTTTCGAGCGGTTCTAGATATATGGCACCCGCTTATTTGGAAGTAGGTTGAACCGCTTATACGGCACCCGCTTTTAAGGCATGTATTACAAGCGGTTCCCGAAGTGACGTCAGCAAACACGAACCGCTTTTTAAGCAAAAATTCAATTTTAACCAAATTTAATCCGAATTAAAGTCTGAAAATTTCCAGGTTTTGTTAAATCATGATTCCGCACATAATATGTGAATTTGAAGCAATTTTGACCGTAAAAAGTTGCAATTTTCGAAAAAGAAAGGTGTAGAAGCAGAAAAATGATGAAAAACAAGCTGAATATGCGAGATCTCCTCCTCCTTGGCTCTGATACCACATGTAGGATCGTTTGCTGACCCGATGAGTCGTTCAGAAGAGCACTTAGACTAATCCAGAGGCGGAATTCATTGAATTAGTCTTCGTAAAGCTTGATTTCACACTTTAACGTCTCCTTTATTGATTCTATAACAGTTTACAAGCACATGGAGACAATTGGACAGGGCTTCGCCTTTACACACACTAACTTCTCTATCGGAACCACCCATATGACACCTATATATAGGAGTCAGGAACCACTCATATGGACATGTCCATATGAGCGATCCTACCAGTTGACATATGGGCGGTCCACTTAAATGCCATAAAAGCGGTCCGACTTGTTTATCCTATAAGCGGTCCTAAATCTCATACATGATTTCTCGTTTACCGATCACTATACAATAAGCCCTATCCTAAGACTCGAACGAAGATGTAGTCGACAGACAACTGCACCAACAGTCGTCTAACCCATGTGTTGGGTTCTAAATAAACTTGAACTATAAACTTTGTTTAAAACTATTTTGTCTATGCTTCCGCTACTTACCTAAACTACTATTTGAACTTAAAACTTTTGAATTTGATTATGATATTTGCTAACCCTGTGGTTGGTGAATATTACTTATGTTATTAATTAAATTGCTCAGTATAATTGGTGGCTGGATCCTGGTCAGTCACGCCCCCAAGCGGTGGTACTCCGCATATGGATTTTGGGGGTGTGATAGATTGGTATCAAAGCCATTGGTTATAGTGAACTTGGTTTTAAAAAAGGAATCTTTTTGAGAAAAACCAGACTATAACCCGTGACTCGTGACGACACTACACTCCAAGTGCAAGACTCAACACATTAGACCTCATAGCTCGGACTAGTGTTTACTTGCTTTCTTACTTTATGCTTTCCGTTCTGCTATCGTACTAGTGTGCCTAGTTAGATAGATACACCTCCCTCTTCTATCTCATTCTCGCTACATTACGACATCACACTCATACTATGTTTTTTGATTATGAAGACAATGAGTGGACGTGGAAGGGGAAACATTAACATGACTCAGGCTCAATTCACTAACCTGCTTAAGACGGTGGCTGCAGCTTTCGCAGCTCACCCTGGAGGTAAACTCGTTACTTTAGGATGTTTAGATCCTACCGCCGCATCAACTTTTCACCCCTAAACCTATTCGCTTCGCTTCTCACAACAGGCCAGCATGCGCCTGCGCAACCACATGTTTGTACTTTCAAAACCTTCATGGATTTGCGTGCAAGCCTCTCCCTTTCAATGGCACTGAGGGTGCCATAGGTCTTCTACACTGGATTGAGAAAGCCGAAGCTATCTTTGCTGTCTGTGAGTGTCCCCCTGCAAATTGGGTGAAGTTTGCTACTGGTACGCTTGAAGGAAACGCGCTTTCCTGGTGGAAGGCGCAAATTCAGATGTTTGGTTTGGAAACTGCTAATGCTACCGCGTGGGAAGAATTCAAGGACATGATTAAGGAAGAGTATTGTCACAGGGATGACATCCACAAGCTCGAAAACGAGTACTTTGAGCTCAAGATGGTTGGATCAGAGATCGAGACATACACCAAACAGTCCAACGACCATGCTGCTCTTGTCCCAAACATGTCTCGACCTATGTATCGAAGGATCGAATTGTACATCAAGGGTTTGGCCCCAGAAATCCGGAGCCATGTGACCGCAGCCAACCTCAGTACCATTCAGCCAGTCGTCCGTCTTGCTCACAAACTCACTGATCAGGCTGTGGAACAGGGCAAGCTGCCCAAGAGGATCAGTGTTACTGCTGGAACATCTAGTGATAACAAGCGTAAGTGGGAAGGAAACCAAAACAAGGATGCTAACCCCACTCAGGTCCCATCTCAACAAAGGAAAACTGAAAACAACAAGGGCCCTCAACAACAGGGTGGCTATCAAGGGAATCACCCCAAGTGCAACAAGTGCAACTGACACCACAGCGGGCCTTGTGGGAAAGGTCAGTGTTAGCGATGTAACAAGATGGGGCATGAGGCCAAGGACTGTAGGAGTCCACGTCCCGCAGGGCAGAACCAACAACAGCAGCAGCAACATCATGGGAACGTCAAGGGTTGCTTCCAGTGTGGAGCTGAGGGACACATTAAGAGGAATTGCCCCCAGCTGAATCAGAACGGCAACAACCAGGGAGCTGGAAACAACGATCAAAAAAACAATAATGTTGGGAATGGTGCAAGAGGAAGGGCATTTGTGATTGGAGCTGGAGAAGCTAGGAATGATCCCAACGTCGTGGCGTGTAAGTTCCTACTCGATGATCGTTATGTTTCTGTATTATTTGATTCTGGAGCCGATGCTAGTTATATGTCCCTACGTATTAGTAAGAAGCTTAAGCACCCATCTACGTTATTAAGTTCTAAGCATATCGTCGAGTTAGCTAATGGTAGAAACATTGAGGCCCCACATGTTATCAGCAACTGCAAACTAGTATTGTCTGGTCAGACCTTTAGCATCGATCTTTTCCCTATCGATCTTGGAAGCTTCGACGTCGTCATCGGTATGGATTGGTTATCCAAACATCGCGCTGAAATCCTCTGTCAAGAGAAAATGGTTCGCATCCCGCGCCGTTCTGGCAAACCCCTCATTGTTCAAGGTGACAAAGGCGGAGAAGTCACAGGCATCATCTCGTTCTTAAAGGCCCAGAAGTGTTTACGAAAAGGGCACACCGCCATCTTAGTACTTGTCACCGACACGTAGGAAAAGGAAAAGAGGATTGAAGATTTTCCAGTGGTACGCGACTACCCCGAGGTATTTCCTGAAAAACTGCCTGGACTCCCTTCTCATCGTCAGGTCGAATTTCAAATCGAGCTAACTCCCGGAGTGGCACCTATAGCTCGAGCACCTTGTTGCTGGAATGAAACGAAGCTTTGGAACAGAATTATGCTTCTTGCTAGGCCCTGACGGCGGAACTGGCATTTTTGGGGGGAAGAAAGCGGCCCCCTTTTGCGGCAGAGTAGAAAGCTGAGCTTTCCCTCCCCCGCAGAACTGAAGGAACTCTCTACGCAACTACAGGAACTATTGGATAAAGGATTTATCCGTCCAGTTCGTCACCCAGGGGAGCACCAGTGCTCTTTGTTAAGAAGAAGGATGGCACATTCCGAATGTGCATCGACTATCGTGAGCTGAACAAGGTTACCATCAAGAATCGCTACCCTCTCCCACGTATCGACGATCTATTCGATCAGTTGCAAGGATCGAGCTACTACTCTAAGATTAACCTGCGATCAGGTTATCATCAGCTAAGAGTCCGTGACGAATACATCTCCAAAACTGCATTCAGAACTCGTTATGGTCATTATGAATTCCTCGTCATGCCCTTTGGAATGACTAACGCGCCTGCAGTTTTCATGGATCTCATGAACCGAGTGTTCAAGCCTTACCTCGACAAGTTCGTAATTGTGTTTATCGACAACATCCTGATCTACTCGAAAAGTCAAGAGGAGCATGAACAGCACCTGCGTCTTATTCTTGAACTCCTTCAAAATGAACAACTGTACGCCAAGTTCTCGAAATGCGACTTCTGGCTTCGAGAAATCCATTTCCTTGGGCACGTGGTCAATAAGGACGGAATTCACGTCGACCCAGCTAAGATCGACTCCATAAAGAATTGGCCTACACCTAAGACTCCGACCGAAGTTCGGCAATTCTTGGGATTGGCAGTATACTATCGTAGATTTATCGAGGGATTTTCGAAGATTGCTCAACCCCTCACGACTCTCCCTCAGAAGGGTATTGCTTACAAATGGAATGAAGCTCAGGAGTCTGCATTTCAGAAGCTGAAGGATAACCTCTGTAGTGCTCCTATTCTCTCGTTACCTGAAGGTACCGACGACTTTGTGGTTTACTGCGATGCGTCTATTCATGGGCTCGGTTGCGTGTTAATGCAACGTGAGAAAGTTATTGCTTACGCTTCTCGGCAACTTAAGACTCACAAAAGGAACTACACTACGCACGACTTGGAACTGGGAGCAGTGGTTTTTGCTCTTAAGATATGGAGACGTTACCTGTACGGTACCAGGTGCACCATTTACACCGATCACATGAGTCTCGAGCATATCTTCAAGCAAAAAGAATTAAACATGCGACAACGTCGATGGGTCGAACTCTTGAATGATTACGAATGCGCCATCAAGTACCATCCGGGCAAAGCCAACGTCGTGGCAGACGCCCTCAGCCGAAAGGACACTACACCCAAGCGCGTGCGAGTACTACACCTTACCATCCAGTCTAACCTCCCTACTCAGATACGAGGTGCTCGGGTTGAAGCATTGAAACCAGAGAACATCAGGGCTGAGTCCCTATGAGGATCGAGACAGCGGTTAGAACAAAGGGAAGACGGCGCTTACTATGTAACCGGGCGCATATGGGTTCCCCTTTATGGAAAGTTACGCGAGCTCGTGATGGACGAAGCCCATAAGTCCCGTTATTCAGTACATCCTGGTTCGGATAAGATGTACCACGACTTAAAGACTACATATTGGTGGCCTGGCATGAAAGCCCACATAGCAGCATACGTCAGCAAATGTTTGACTTGCGCGAGAGTCAAGACTGAGTATCAGAAACCAGCGGGCCTACTCCAACAACCAGAGATCCCGAAATGGAAATGGGAGCAAATCTCCATGGATTTCGTTATTGGCCTACCTAGATCTCAGCGCGGAAACGACACTATCTGGGTGATAGTAGGCCGATTAACTAAATCTGCACACTTTTTGGCTATTAAAGAAACAGACAAGTTTTCTACCTTGGCAGATATTTACTTAAAGGAAGTCGTTTCGAGGCACGGGGTGCCAACCTCCATTATTTCCGATCGAGAGCACGTTTTACTTCTGATTTGTGGCAAGCTATGCACAAGTCCTTTGGCTCACGTTTGGACATGAGCACCGCTTATCATCCACAAACGGATGGGCAGTCTGAACGCACCATCCAAACCCTGGAAGACATGCTTAGGGCATGTGTGATCGATTTTGGCAAGAATTGGGAGAAGCATCTACCGCTAGTGGAATTCTCGTATAATAACAGCTACCACACCAGCATTCAGGCAGCACCCTTTGAGGCATTGTATGGTCGTAAATGCCGATCACCTCTTTGCTGGGCGGAAATTGGTGACAGCCAGATCACAGGCCCAGAACTGGTGGTAGACACAACGGAAAGGATTGCCCAGATCAGACAACGCATGGCGGCGGCTCGTGACCGTCAGAAAAGTTACGCTGATAAGCGTAAGAAACCGCTAGAATTCCAGGTCGGTGACCGGGTTCTACTTAAAGTCTCACCCTGGAAGGGTGTGGTTCGTTTTGGTAAACGGGGCAAGCTTAATCCGCGATATGTCGGACCATTCGAAATTACCGAGAGGATCAATAAGGTGGCTTATAGATTGAATCTGCCTGAAGAACTGAGTGTGGTGCACAACGTCTTTCACGTGTCTAATCTGAAGAAGTGTCTGTCAGATGAAACACTCATAATTCCCTTCAAGGAACTCACTATTGACGAACAGCTACACTTTACTGAGGAACCGATTGAGATCACGGATCGAGAGATCAAAACCCTCAAACGTAGCCAGATACCTCTCGTGCGAGTTCGTTGGAACTCGCGACGTGGCGCAGAGTTTACCTGGGAGCGGGAAGACCAGATGAAGCGCAAGTATCCCCAGTTGTTCCCAAATGAAACCCCCAGCACTGAAGCTACAACCGAATTTCGGGACGAAATTCCAAACTAACGGGGGGATGATGTGACACCCCGTTGAAACACTCTCACTCATACTAGCTTGACAGTGGCTACCTTAATTTTCGGGACGAAAGTTCTTAAAACTTAGGGATAATGTGACACTCTAGGTTTTCCCGAGCATATATCTTGTAGTGACTATGTGTGTGTATATATTATTAAATGAAAGTTGTGTTTTATCTTGATGTTCTATGTGATCCTTGCACCAAGTTATGTATATGTAGTATGTATATGTGTAAATATGTATTAGTGAGCCGAGACCCCTCCCTTACACACTATGGGCTGCCAACCTACCTACCCAACCCAACAACACAAGGACCCGACTCGAGACCACTCGGTCTCGAGTAAACAGTAACAGTTGGGCCGGTTGGGCCGTAACCTTCCTTAGCCCACTCGGAACCCACTTAGGGTGCACCACCTTCTATATAAACTGAAAACCCTCACACACTCTCCTCTACACTCTCTCTTACTTCATCCTCACTCCCTCTCCCTCTAAGAAAACCTTAAACCTTAACAATCAAGCATCACCCCTCCTCTCCTTTCTCTCGGACCAAACCGGTGACAACAAGGACTCTCGGTTCAAGCTTGGGATCTTATTTGGAAGCTTATTCATCGATTACTTCATATCCTCAAACCTTGAAATCTAACCGGACGTGGTGACCAACATACTTGACCAAGTAAACTGTCTGCCGAGGAACCCAAGGTGAGTTCACACACCAAAAGCATGCGTCCCAAGGAGGGACACGGACAAACTGACATCTTTGGGAAGAATACTTCCAAACTAATACTTCCGGGGGAAAATACAAATGGGTACTTTTAATTCACTATCTCCGGGGGAGATACGTTTGGATATTATTTATAAATCACAACTAGCAAAACTAAACGAAACTCTATCATATTAAGTCCCTGCTTACAGTACCGATTAATCGCCGGGGGCAAACGGGTTATTAGTTGATAGCGCTATTAGGTTTGACAACCTCACACCGTGACCGGGGGGATCGGGCGTGAACTAGTAGACCTTTGCATCTTGGTCAATGATGATAGACATTGACTCGGGGCACAACAACTTTACGTCAACAGTTTCGGTATCTACAGTTTAGTGAGCTTACAGATGGGGTAGCTCCCCATAACGTGATTATAAATGCTTTAACTAAACAACTTACGTTTTTGGAAACTAAAACTTGACACCTCGTGAACTCACCAACATTATGTTGATACCCTACTGCATGCTTTGCAGGTACCCAGTGACTCAGGAGCTTGCAGCTTGGGGATGTGTAGTGGTCGTCTAACCCATGTGTTGGGTTCTAAATAAACTTGAACTATAAACTTTGTTTAAAACTATTTTGTCTATGCTTCCGCTACTTACCTAAACTACTATTTGAACTTAAAACTTTTGAACTTGATTATGATATTTACTAACCCTGTGGTTGGTGAATATTACTTATCTTATTAATTAAATTGCTCAGTATAATTGGTGGCTGGATCCTGGTCAGTCATGCCCCCAAGCGGTGGTACTCCGCATATGGATTTTGGGGGTGTGACACTGTGTACTCACCTTTACATTATTGTATTGACTTTTATTTTAACGTACGTAACAGGTTGATGGATCTTATTGTTGGAAACGGATTTAGGATTTAGAAACTCGCCTAAATTTTGTTATGAATTGCTATGTTGATTGAATAATTTGTATTTCAATTTTGGATATTTGTACGAAGTCTGTTTTTGTGCAAACGAAACTTGAACTTAATTATTATTGTCGCAAAATAGTCGGTGTGGATTCTCTCGAGCAATCTTGTCGCTTAGTGCCACATCCCGATGTTTCCGCCATCGGTTGGAGTGTGACACTACCGATCACCGAATCTGGTTTGTCACACCCCAACCGATAGCAGAATCATCTAGGCACATGTAATTAGATTGCTCGAGACATCATAACACTATTTGTGACAATCTTTAATTAAAAACCGATTTCATTTCATAGATAATAATTGGCAAGTACAATACAAGGAAATCAAAATACAACATTTGGAAATTTAAAGTACAACATAATTCAACAACATTACAATAACAAAATCTAGTATTTCTAAATGTGTTTCTAAGTCGTCCCTACTAGATTTCGTGAATATCAACATCACCAACCTGCAACATGTTTAAAAGTATAGCTCAACACAAAAAGCATTAGCTAGTACACAAGTTTTAACATAGCATATGTATATAAAAAGTTTAAACGAATCCGCATGGCAAAAATAGTAATCAAGATTAATGTATCATGGTATGCAATTTAACAAGTCAACCCTCTGATTACCGCAATAAATTAAAGACTTAACATGGCCACAAGACTACGGGTGGTGCGTTACTCCTATATCACTATACATGTTAAGGGGAGGCTCGTACGAAGTTAATGACAAGTGAATCACATAAGAATGTTCCAAGAATACAAATCAAGTATCACGTATTTTAAGTATGCATGAATGGATTTTTGTGTTTGCATAAAGTATAAGTGTGAATGTGTAATTTGATAGGTTAAACATATTGCACCCAAAAGTGTAAAGCGTAAAAAGGGTGTTCGAGTGTACTCATGGTTTTTGCAAAGCTTCCTTTGTTAATCCGTGAATAGTTGGAGAGTTTGGAGGATGGAAACCCGAGGTTACCCTACATGGGGTAAACGAAGGTGTGTGAGTATTCGGATGTCTAACGGAGGATTCAAATTTGGAATTAAAGTATGCAAAAGTATGTATATAAGAAAATAATTATCTAGACGTAAACCCTCATTCTTGACACTATAAGTCCCGTATGGGTTGATGTGATTTCATGGGTCAAGGTAACCATTAGAATCGTTAACGAGTGGTTCAAGACTTAGATAATATAACCTATTACCATGATAAGTAACCATGTTGATTATCATCAAGGTTTCGGCTATGTATATAAATATTTCGTATAGTTTATGTAATAATTCTAAGCTAAGTCCTTCAAGATTATCATAGATTGTCATATAAGTCAAGCATGAAGGTAGGAGGATAACCATCCTTTAACCTCATTCGTAAGATTCACCAATACACAAATCATCTCAAGGATGATTCAGATGGTCATGAATGAAAAGGAAATGTACGATTTCTTACTATAACAAGTAGCCAAGTAAGCTTTAACCCGGGTGAGCCATTCCCAACATGGAAAGAGTTAACTAAGTGTCGGAGGCTAGACGACGTTAAGTTACTTTTAGGTCTAGCAAACTACTTGGGATAGCAAGAAGAAAACATCAAATGAGGTGGTGGAATGAAGTTAGGATAGCCAAGGTTTCCAAGTATTTACACCTACACCAAAACACAAGTCTTGTCACAAGAATTGTGACAAGCTTGGATGGTTTCATCACTTTTGGGTTGTGTAAACCCTTATCAAAATAGAAAGTTTAAAGGTGTTTGCACCTCTTAAACTCATAGGAATCTATCCCCAACAAGTCTCATAACCTTAGATAGGTTTAAGAACAAGTAGGAACAAGATTAAGTAAAGAAAACATAGTTTTGAAACGTTTTAACAAAAGTTCTTCCAAAACAGAAAGTTTGGACCTCAAAATGGCGATGTTCCACCTTGGTTTGCCATGGAAAACCTATGGAACACTCCTAGAGGTGTTCCAAGCTTTGTAGAGGAAGAAGAAGTGAAGAACAATGGAAGAAAAATGAGTTTGAGCTCACTTTTGCACTTAGAGTGTTTCTACCTTGCACTTGAAATTCCAGAGATTTAAGAGTGTTTTGGAGGTTTAGATGAGTTTGGAAAATGAAAATGGGTGTGTGGAGGCTTGGTTATATAATGGAGGATTAGGGTTTTGTGTTTAGTGGAGTTTTTGTGACAACTGGCACAAAACCGGTAACTTCCGTACATTTTAATTATTATTTAATGACTGCAATTATGAGCTTAAATGTCAACATTGACTGATTAGAAGCTAAGCAAGTGAATTCATGCACGTTGTATACTACAAAATATTGCTTTATGCAAAAACGAGAGCGTTGCGTCAGAAATATTAGTAAACTCACCGGTAAGACACACTATGTCAACGGAACTGCAGAAAGCAGTCAGACATTAGAATTGAGGCCTAGGTGTAGGTCCTACGACAAAGGTACATTAAAACCCAAGAGTACATATCAGGGTTTAATTTATGGTCGTTACGAAAGCTAAAACACGCACTAAAAGGCACCCGAAACACACTTTAAGTGCAGAACTAATTACGACAAAACTGCGAAACGAACGTTGGTGGCCGCCCGGATAATATTTAATCCCACAAATATTCTGTTATGATTAAAATTTTATTTTAATCAGGTTCGTGTTGAAAAATAAATTGAAACGCTTAAAAACGTTATTTTTCAAGTTTAAGCGCGTACCGTGAGTTCCTACGCGACACAGTGCTTACACTGCAAAACGCAGACAACGCAGAAAACCTAGGAATATGCCAGGAATATGCTAGGAATATTCCAGGAATATGCTAGGAATATTCCAGGAATATGCTAGGAATATGCTAGGAATATTCCAGGAATATGCCAGGAATATGCTAGGAATATTCCAGGAATATGCTAGGAATATGCTAGGAATATTCCAAGAATATGCCAGGAATATGCTAGGAATATGCCATTTGGAATGTCTATAAATACCGTGAGATGGCACATATGAACTTTCACACTTCACAACACCAAACAACTCTCCTCTCTCCCTCTAGAAAGCTCACGGCCAAATATCCCTAATCACCCATCAATTTTTCGAGCCTTGTTCAAGCCATTCCAAGCATACCCAAGCATCAAGGATCACGTATTAGGAGGCTTGGTGCACTCGGAGCACGAAGGACCTTTTTCTCTAGCTTTTATCCACCACATTCGCGTCTAGATTCTTCCCTAGCCTCGAGCTAGTGGTGAGTTACTTAAAACACATTCTTGAACTAATCTAGAGTGGTTAATATGATAGATAACAGTTAAAACTTGGAATCTTGCAATTTGATACATTAAAGTCTACTAAAAGACACCTAAATGATGGATAAAAGCTCACATGATGTGTAAATGTTGTAGTATTTGATTTGTGGGATTATTTAGGCCCGATCTACGTTGTGGTAGCTCGGATCACCGTTTAACCCGACTTTGTTAAGATCATAGATCTTGACATAAGCTTGTTTCGGACGGTACAAGGGTTAAAAGGTGAAACTCTACCACACGAGAAACATGAACTTGTGTAAAAGTATTTTTACTTGTAAAAAAAAGTGTTTAAAACTTGCCGATCTATGTATCTACAAGTGGTATTTTCAAAAGACCAAGCGTCAAAAGGAACCACATGTTCTAAACCGGATCTTACACAAACAAAAGTGATTTTTGTGAACAAACAAGTGTATGGACACTTGTGTAACAAAAGTTTTAACAAAGAAATAATTTTCGTAAAAACCGACTAGAAGTTGTGAAACTTTATATTCTTTGAAAATAAGGTTTTTAAGAAACTAAACTTATTTTTAAAGATAACAAGACTTACTAAATGTGCTAGTAAGTTACTACACAATTTTAGTAAATAACCAAGTTCATGAAATGGAGAAATTAGTGATATTCGTGGATGATTATTGTTGATAAGTGTTGTTGATGATTGTTGACGATTTAAAAGAAAATAAACACATGTTTTGAAAACATGGGAAACCTCCATTTTTAGGGGAAACTCTGCCAAAATTTTTATAAATTTTGATACTTAGAAAAAATATAAGTTTTTGAGAAACTTATTCCCTAAAAATGTATTTAAGAGTATTACCAAGGTTTCCCTAATTTTTGGTGATAAGAAATGAGGATTTCTTCAAGGATAAAAATGAATATAAGTATGTATATTTTTGAGAGAAAAATATATATTATTTTATCACCAACTTCTGTGCTAAGTGTATATAGTATGTGTTATACGTGCTAGCGTATTAAGACGTAAAAATACACTAAATACTCATGAGGAGTATAAACATGAAAATACACATACAATATACAAGACACATAATTCGGGTGCAAAGTGCAAAACACAAGATACTTATATTAATTTGCGAAAAATAATATAAGTAAGATACTTAGTTAAAAAAAAATATGAAATATTTTTAACACGACAATACGAATACAAAAGTGAGTGACTGAACTTGTGCGACGCAAGTCTAGTGACTAACGTTAAGAAAACGCGTATAGGTTACGACGTTAAATAAGCAAACCCGGTGAAGTTTACGACGCACAGGAACGCAAAGTTGTGAGTTCATGCTCCCCCTTTTCTCTTAACTGTTTTCAGTTTTATAACTTCGGGGGTGAAATACATGTTACAACTATTTTTATGTTTAACAAATGGTATGAATATAAAAAGCACACTTGGTGAGAACGAGTACCAAGTGTGTAGCAATATAAGAATACAAGAAGCGCACTTGGTGAGAACGAGTACCAAGTGTGTTGTGAAATAAGAAAATGAGAAGCGCACTTGGTGAGAACGAGTACCAAGTGTGTTGTGAAATAAGACTATGAGAAGCGCGCTTGGTGAGAAACGAGTACCAAGAAGGATGCGCTATGAAAAATGATGCGAGGAATCGTGTCACGAATAGGGTACAGAAGCACCATTAATCAACAATATACCTAGACCGCAGAACAAAAGGTTAGATCTAACGGGTGCCGGGCAGCCACACTCTCGATGAGGGCGAGTATCGAGTAGTGCTTTTGTGTCTCAGAATATACCAATTAAATGCCTAAGGTTTGGTGACTTCCTATGTCGTGTCACATGTTAATGGCTTTGCAACCCATTAACAACCCTGATACCTACAGGAATACTTAATTTACATAAAAACTCATACCATTCTAAAACTTGATGAATACTTGAGTACGTGGGGTACTCAAGAAAAGCATGGATTATACTTGAGTACGTGGGGTACTCTAGAAGAATTTGAATCATACATGAGTACGTGGTGTACACATGAAACTGGATTTTATGAAAACTCGATTTATTCACAAAATATGTTTTCATACAAAGTATACAAAAGTGCAAAACAAAACGGCATGAATTCACACCAACATTATGTTGACGTTTTTCCAAAACTCACATGTATTTCAGGTAACTAGGATGGATGTGCGCGTGGTCTCTCTTATGCTCGTGGATGTCGCTTGTGTTTGTCCTTAAATAAAGTGTAAACCTTTTAAGACAATGTTTTATGTTAACTCGCGTTGTAAACGCTAACTTATGATTTCAAGTTATGGTATTTGAAGTTATTTTCATGAGCATGTAGTATGTTTACCTTTCGTATGCAATGAGAACCTTTCATGATCACACCTCGTGCTTCCGCCGCAGAAAGGGGTGTGACAGATTGGTATCAGAGCCAGGTTGTAGTGAACCAGGATTCCTTCTCGAGTCTAGTCTACAATCTCTAGGATCCTATCACGAAAACAATTTTCAAAGAGTTTTCATTGCATAAAACGTCCCGCGACATCCACTACCTGAAACTGACTACACGAGTCTAGAAAAGACACTACGAGACTTAGGGTGCACAGGAGTAGCACTTGTCTTAACTGAGAAATTACTTGCAATTATGTGTGATAATTAGCATATACTAGATGTAGGATGTCACAGGTATACGTGACTTTACCTGCAACGATGGCCCATCTGAAGGAAGAGATACGAGGATGAAACGAACTGTGCGGACTGTGCAAGGAGTTACGTAATTATGGATGCATACATAATTATGGAATTCAGTGCACAGAAATCACAGCAAGTCTTGTCACGTATAGATTCCCTCAGTACAAGCCTACTAAGTACTCTGCTAGAGTAATAATTATTTGATGTTAATTATGTGGTATATACCTGTGAATATATACTACTACTGTCCAGTATGACGACGTCAAAACAAATGCCTAACCCTGCTGTGTTATGTTCTGTCAGAACATGGCACCCAGGAAAGCTGTGAATGCTCGCAATGATGATCAACCTCCTCCTCCCCCACTACCAAAAACTGCTGAAGAGCTGAACGCTCTACTGGAAGAGAGAATCTCTGCTGCTATCGCCCAGTACGAGGCGAACCGTACCCAAGACAGTGGAGGGCCAAGCAGTGCCAGGCGTAACGGACATGGAGATTCGTCCGGTGGAAACGCAGTTCAAGGCTGCACCTTCAAGCAGTTCCTCGACTGCAAACCTATGAACTACGATGGCACTGGAGGAGCAGTAGCCTTTGTGCGTTGGACGGAAAAGACTGAAGCCACAATCCGCATGAGCAAGTGTACCGCAGATCAGCAAGTCACTTTTGCTACTGGGCTGTTTGTCGACGAAGCACTGACATGGTGGAATTTGCAAGTTCAAACGCTGGGCGATGAGGCTGCATACGGCATGACTTGGGATGAATTGAAGGAGAAGATGAGAGAGAAGTATTGCTCTCGTGCCGAACTCCAAAGGTTGGAGACAGAGTTCTGGCACTTGACTATGGTAGGAGCTGACATCACTGGGTATACTCGGAGGTTCCATGATTTGTCTAGGGTGATTCCTTACATGGTGACTCCCGAATTCAAGCGCGTTGAACGCTACATTTGGGGATTGGCCCCAGAATTTCGTGGCATGGTGACGTCGGCCAAACCACAAACAATCACTGAGGCTGTAACTCTGGCTGTCAGTCTTACTGAGGATTGTGTTCGTATGGAGAAGTTATCGTTGAACCCAACAGAGAAGACCGAGACACATGTTGAGTCGTCCGGTGACAAGAAGAGAAAGCATTCGACCCTGAATCAAGTAACTCGCAACAACAAGGGTTCCAACAAGAAACGTGACACCAACCCCTCTAAGGAGTCAAAGACTTCGGCCAAAGGATACCAAGGCACCATGCCTAAGTGCCAAAAATGCAAGTATCATCATGATGGAGCTTGTCGCATTCCAAGGTGCGACAAGTGTGGTAGATTGGGTCATCGAACAGAAGACTGTTGGAGTAAGGGAAAGAATCAAAATGGAAACGGTGCTGGTAACAAGAATGATAACGGGAAAGGGCGAAACCAAGGATGCTTCAAGTGTGGAAGCAACGATCATTTCATGAGAGACTGCCCAAAGAAAGACAATGCTTAGGCTCGAGCATTTGTGATTGGAGCAAGGGACGCACGCGAGGACCCTAACGTGGTCACCGGTACGTTTCTAGTTAACAATCACTATGCATCCATATTATTTGACACTGGTGCCGACTATAGTTTCATGTCTGTGGAATTTAAACGTACGCTCGGAATAGAATCTAGTAGATTAGAAGTCCCATATTCCATAGAATTAGCCAATGGAAAACTTGTTGAATCAGGCGAAGTAGTTAGAGGGTGCACGCTAGAACTTGGTGAACGAAGCTTTAGCATCGACCTCTTACCTATTCAATTGGGTAGCTTCGATGTGGTAGTCAGAATGGACTGGCTGTCCAAGAACAAAGCTGAAGTTATTTGTCATGAGAAGATCATTCGCATCCCTTTGGCGAATGATGAAACTCTCATCGTGCATGGAGAAAAACGAGACGCGCCTCTTCGAATCATCAGTTGCATGAAGGCACAGAAGTGCTTAAGGAAAGGATGTGTTGCCTTCCTAGCACACGTTATAGATAAGAAGGCTGAGGAACCGAAACTCGAAGATATTCCTGTGGTGAAGGAATTTCCTGATGTGTTCCCTGAGGATCTGCCAGGACTACCTCCGCAACGACAAGTCGAATTCCGTATAGACTTGGTTCCGGGAGCTGCTCCTGTAGCCAAGGCACCGTATAGACTTGCGCCATCCGAAATGCAAGAACTATCTACACAACTCCAGGAGTTGTTGGATAAAGGATTCATAAGGCCAAGCTTCTCGCCATGGGGAGCTCCAGTTTTGTTCGTGAAGAAAAAGGATGGAACCATGCGGATGTGTATCGATTATAGGGAACTGAACAAACTAACGATCAAGAATCGGTACCCACTACCGAGGATTGACGACTTGTTTGACCAGTTACAAGGGTCAAGCTATTATTCCAAGATCGACCTTCGGTCTGGATACCACCAGTTGAGAATCCAAGAGGAGAGCGTACCAAAGACTGCATTCAGAACACGCTATGGGCATTACGAGTTTCTTGTGATGCCATTCGGGCTGACGAATGCACCAGCGGTCTTTATGGATCTGATGAACCGCGTATGCAAACCATATCTCGATAAATTTGTGATTGTATTTATCGATGATATCCTGATTTACTCTCGGACGAAAGAAGAGCACGAGCAACACCTCAGAACCATCTTGGAGCTACTGAAAAAGGAGAAACTTTATGCAAAGTTCTCAAAATGCGAATTCTGGATTCGCGAAGTACAATTTCTTGGTCACGTTGTGAATGAGAAGGGCATTCATGTAGACCCGTCCAAGATAGAAGCAATAAAGAATTGGGAAGCTCCCAAAACCCCAACTGAGGTTCGCCAATTTTTGGGCTTAGCAGGCTACTATAGGAGATTCATCGAGAATTTCTCCAAAATAGCTCAGCCGCTAACTGCCCTTACTCAGAAAGACAAGAAGTATGACTGGGGTGTTAAATAAGAGGAAGCTTTTCAGCTACTCAAAAACAAGCTATGCGATGCACCAATATTGTCACTGCCCGAAGGCACGGAAGACTTCGTGGTATACTGCGACGCCTCGCGACAAGGACTGGGATGCGTGCTCATGCAACGCCAAAAGGTCATCGCTTACGCTTCAAGGCAACTGATGGTGCATGAAAGAAACTATACCACTCATGACCTGGAGCTGGGCGCAGTGGTATTCGCCTTGAAAATCTGGCGACACTATCTATATGGTACTCGATGCACAATCTTCACAGATCACAGAAGCCTGCAACACATATTTAATCAGAAGGAATTGAATATGCGCCAGCGGCGATGGGTCGAGCTGCTAAATGATTACGACTGTGAGATTAAGTACCACCCAGGAAAGGCAAACGTTGTAGCAGACGCTTTAAGTCGAAAAGAAAGGGTTAAGACCCTAAGAGTTCGAGCGTTAGAAATGACCATTCGAACGAACCTCACTGCACGCATTCGTGATGCACAACAAGAAGCTCTTAAAGGAGAGAACCGCAAAGCTGAATACCTCCGAGGTGCATTGAAGTACATGGCACCAAATGAAGAGGGAGCCTTATACTTCAAGAAGCGTATTTGGGTTCCACTCTATGGTGGCATACGAGAAGTCATCCTTAATGAAGCCCACAAATCGAGATATTCGATCCACCCAGGATCGGACAAGATGTATCAAGACTTGAAAGAGTACTATTGGTGGCCGAGACTCAAAGGCGATGTTGCTGTCTATGTTGGAAAATGCCTAACCTGTGCTAAGGTTAAGGCCGAATATCAAAAACCGTCCGGCCTACTACAACAACCAGAGATTCCCGTGTGGAAGTGGGAACAAATCTCGATGGACTTCATAACGAAATTACCCAGGACCCCAAGGGGGCACGACATGATATGGGTAATAGTTGATCGGTTGACGAAATCTGCGCATTTCCTGCCAATCCGAGAGAAGGATAGCACTGGAAAGCTTGCAGAAATATACTTAAGAGAAATTGTGGCACGTCATGGAGTGCCTATCTCAATCATTTCAGACAGAGATGGACGCTTTGTCTCAAGAATCTGGCAATCATTTCAGGAAGCCTTTGGATCTCAGTTAGATCTAAGCACGGCATTCCATCCGCAAACAGACGGCCAGAGCGAACGGACTATACAAACGTTAGAAGATATGCTTCGCGCATGTGTCATGGATCTAGGCGGCAGCTGGGATACTCACCTACCCTTAGTTGAGTTTTCCTACAATAACAGTTATCATACAAGCATAAAGGCCGCGCCGTTCGAAGCTCTGTATGGCCGCAAGTGTCGATCGCCCTTATGTCGGGCAGATGCCGGAGATAAACGTATGGTTGGTCCTGAACTTGTTCAAGAGACAACCGACAAGATTGCGCAGATCCGAGAACGCATTAAGGCGGCTCGAGATCGACAAAAGAGCTACGCTGATCCGAAAAGAAAATCAGTAGAATTCGAGGTGGGAGACAAAGTGTTGTTAAAAGTCTCACCTTGGAAGGGCGTAGTCAGATTTGGAAAGCGTGGAAAGCTGAACCCACGATACATCGGACCATTCAGAATCTTGAGAAGAATTGGTACCGTGGCGTACAAGTTGGAGTTACCGGAAGAACTTAATGGAGTACATGATACGTTTCATGTATCCAACCTGAAGAAGAGTCCAACACAAGAAAACGTGATCATCCCGGTGGATGAAGTGCATATTGATGAAGCCCTCCGATTTACAGAACAACCCGTTGAGCTTACTGACTGGAAAGTCAACAAGACTAGGAGGAGCAGTGTGAAACTTGTCAAAGTACGTTGGAGCTCTAAGCACGGACCCGAGTATACATGGGAACGCGAAGACCAGTTCAAAGAAAAGTATCCCCACCTATTCAAGAAGACTCCTGCGAGAGTTAGTTCAACCTGAATTTCGGGACGAAATTCTTTTAACGGGGGGAGACTGTGACAACTGGCACAAAACCGGTAACTTCCGTACATTTTAATTATTATTTAATGACTGCAATTATGAGCTTAAATGTCAACATTGACTGATTAGAAGCTAAGCAAGTGAATTCATGCACGTTGTATACTACAAAATATTGCTTTATGCAAAAACGAGAGCGTTGCGTCAGAAATATTAGTAAACTCACCGGTAAGACACACTGTGTCAACGGAACTGCAGAAAGCAGTCAGACATTAGAATTGAGGCCTAGGTGTAGGTCCTACGACAAAGGTACATTAAAACCCAAGAGTACATATCAGGGTTTAATTTATGGTCGTTACGAAAGCTAAAACACGCACTAAAAGGCACCCGAAACACACTTTAAGTGCAGAACTAATTACGACAAAACTGCGAAACGAACGTTGGTGGCCGCCCGGATAATATTTAATCCCACAAATATTCTGTTATGATTAAAATTTTATTTTAATCAGGTTCGTGTTGAAAAATAAATTGAAACGCTTAAAAACGTTATTTTTCAAGTTTAAGCGCGTACCGTGAGTTCCTACGCGACACAGTGCTTACACTGCAAAACGCAGACAACGCAGAAAACCTAGGAATATGCCAGGAATATGCTAGGAATATTCCAGGAATATGCTAGGAATATTCCAGGAATATGCTAGGAATATGCTAGGAATATTCCAGGAATATGCCAGGAATATGCTAGGAATATTCCAGGAATATGCTAGGAATATGCTAGGAATATTCCAAGAATATGCCAGGAATATGCTAGGAATATGCCATTTGGAATGTCTATAAATACCGTGAGATGGCACATATGAACTTTCACACTTCACAACACCAAACAACTCTCCTCTCTCCCTCTAGAAAGCTCACGGCCAAATATCCCTAATCACCCATCAATTTTTCGAGCCTTGTTCAAGCCATTCCAAGCATACCCAAGCATCAAGGATCACGTATTAGGAGGCTTGGTGCACTCGGAGCACGAAGGACCTTTTTCTCTAGCTTTTATCCACCACATTCGCGTCTAGATTCTTCCCTAGCCTCGAGCTAGTGGTGAGTTACTTAAAACACATTCTTGAACTAATCTAGAGTGGTTAATATGATAGATAACAGTTAAAACTTGGAATCTTGCAATTTGATACATTAAAGTCTACTAAAAGACACCTAAATGATGGATAAAAGCTCACATGATGTGTAAATGTTGTAGTATTTGATTTGTGGGATTATTTAGGCCCGATCTACGTTGTGGTAGCTCGGATCACCGTTTAACCCGACTTTGTTAAGATCATAGATCTTGACATAAGCTTGTTTCGGACGGTACAAGGGTTAAAAGGTGAAACTCTACCACACGAGAAACATGAACTTGTGTAAAAGTATTTTTACTTGTAAAAAAAAAGTGTTTAAAACTTGCCGATCTATGTATCTACAAGTGGTATTTTCAAAAGACCAAGCGTCAAAAGGAACCACATGTTCTAAACCGGATCTTACACAAACAAAAGTGATTTTTGTGAACAAACAAGTGTATGGACACTTGTGTAACAAAAGTTTTAACAAAGAAATAATTTTCGTAAAAACCGACTAGAAGTTGTGAAACTTTATATTCTTTGAAAATAAGGTTTTTAAGAAACTAAACTTATTTTTAAAGATAACAAGACTTACTAAATGTGCTAGTAAGTTACTACACAATTTTAGTAAATAACCAAGTTCATGAAATGGAGAAATTAGTGATATTCGTGGATGATTATTGTTGATAAGTGTTGTTGATGATTGTTGACGATTTAAAAGAAAATAAACACATGTTTTGAAAACATGGGAAACCTCCATTTTTAGGGGAAACTCTGCCAAAATTTTTATAAATTTTGATACTTAGAAAAAATATAAGTTTTTGAGAAACTTATTCCCTAAAAATGTATTTAAGAGTATTACCAAGGTTTCCCTAATTTTTGGTGATAAGAAATGAGGATTTCTTCAAGGATAAAAATGAATATAAGTATGTATATTTTTGAGAGAAAAATATATATTATTTTATCACCAACTTCTGTGCTAAGTGTATATAGTATGTGTTATACGTGCTAGCGTATTAAGACGTAAAAATACACTAAATACTCATGAGGAGTATAAACATGAAAATACACATACAATATACAAGACACATAATTCGGGTGCAAAGTGCAAAACACAAGATACTTATATTAATTTGCGAAAAATAATATAAGTAAGATACTTAGTTAAAAAAAAAAATATGAAATATTTTTAACACGACAATACGAATACAAAAGTGAGTGACTGAACTTGTGCGACGCAAGTCTAGTGACTAACGTTAAGAAAACGCGTATAGGTTACGACGTTAAATAAGCAAACCCGGTGAAGTTTACGACGCACAGGAACGCAAAGTTGTGAGTTCATGCTCCCCCTTTTCTCTTAACTGTTTTCAGTTTTATAACTTCGGGGGTGAAATACATGTTACAACTATTTTTATGTTTAACAAATGGTATGAATATAAAAAGCACACTTGGTGAGAACGAGTACCAAGTGTGTAGCAATATAAGAATACAAGAAGCGCACTTGGTGAGAACGAGTACCAAGTGTGTTGTGAAATAAGAAAATGAGAAGCGCACTTGGTGAGAACGAGTACCAAGTGTGTTGTGAAATAAGACTATGAGAAGCGCGCTTGGTGAGAAACGAGTACCAAGAAGGATGCGCTATGAAAAATGATGCGAGGAATCGTGTCACGAATAGGGTACAGAAGCACCATTAATCAACAATATACCTAGACCGCAGAACAAAAGGTTAGATCTAACGGGTGCCGGGCAGCCACACTCTCGATGAGGGCGAGTATCGAGTAGTGCTTTTGTGTCTCAGAATATACCAATTAAATGCCTAAGGTTTGGTGACTTCCTATGTCGTGTCACATGTTAATGGCTTTGCAACCCATTAACAACCCTGATACCTACAGGAATACTTAATTTACATAAAAACTCATACCATTCTAAAACTTGATGAATACTTGAGTACGTGGGGTACTCAAGAAAAGCATGGATTATACTTGAGTACGTGGGGTACTCTAGAAGAATTTGAATCATACATGAGTACGTGGTGTACACATGAAACTGGATTTTATGAAAACTCGATTTATTCACAAAATATGTTTTCATACAAAGTATACAAAAGTGCAAAACAAAACGGCATGAATTCACACCAACATTATGTTGACGTTTTTCCAAAACTCACATGTATTTCAGGTAACTAGGATGGATGTGCGCGTGGTCTCTCTTATGCTCGTGGATGTCGCTTGTGTTTGTCCTTAAATAAAGTGTAAACCTTTTAAGACAATGTTTTATGTTAACTCGCGTTGTAAACGCTAACTTATGATTTCAAGTTATGGTATTTGAAGTTATTTTCATGAGCATGTAGTATGTTTACCTTTCGTATGCAATGAGAACCTTTCATGATCACACCTCGTGCTTCCGCCGCAGAAAGGGGTGTGACAGTTTTAAAGATGAGTGGGTAAGAAGAGAGGTGAGAAAGATGGCCAATCTGCTGAAAGATAACACCTTTCTGCGGATAAGGGGCCTAGATGTTACGCGTAGCCCAGAAAGAGGGGGCATGGCGTGACGCCTCCTCTATTCGACACAAGTTTGGTTTTTCACAACTTAACCCATCAACTTCCTGTTTGTTATTATTTCAAGCATGAACTTTAGTATTTAACATGTTTTTAAGTATGCACACGTATATAAGCATAATTCGAGTATCGTGAATGCATGTATAAGTATTTGCATGTATAAATAGTATCTGAACATGTATTTACAACTGATTGTATGTAAAACAAGTATGAGTTTGCGTGAGAGGCGAATGTATGGAGTTTGCATGTATATAATTCAAATGTATGACAAGTATATATAATCAATGGATAATTTATGTAAAATGATCAAGTTTTATTATGATCAAAGCCTCGGATTACATGTGACACCTGTGCCTCTAGGACCATCATACGAATACCAAAACAATGAAATATCATATTTCATAATTGGGATTTGTATAAATATGTGTATCATTTACACATATCAATTCTCGTTCGATTTCGAGCTCTAAATCGCTCTCTGGATAGTTACACGCGAACTGATGCGTAAACGTAATCAGTTTAATGCAACAAACACTCCGGAATAGTGACACAGGCTTAACATACCTTAAATAACCTTTAGATAACATAGAAATAAGATTTAGAAGGTTTGGTGTGTCGAAATCAATTTTATTCACGTACAGGGACTAAATTCGACAAACTGTGAAAGTATGCCGATTCGTACTATAACGAACAATCCGGAACATGATCATAAGTAAAACATACCCTAAATATCCTTTAAATACCTTAGAAATAGGCTTTGAGGGGTTCGGTGTGCTAAAATAAACTTTTTGGTCATTCAAGGACTAAAAGCGTCAAAAAGTGCATAAGTTTGCATTTTCGCGCATATCTTACGTTCTGAATACATCCGGACATCAAAAAATTTATGTAATCATTAAAACATTTTATTTTAGTGATTGGCATGATAAAATTCCATTCATCGCGTAATTTGGATCGTTTTTGCGTTCGTTACGATTTCCGTCGTAATTAACCGAACAACGCAACCGTACGACCAAACGAACTGACATCCGAGATATTTTTGACCACATTTCAAGTTCCCTATACTTTAACTTTATTTTAGAGCCTTGAAATGGGGTTAACGGGGCTTAAAAGTGCCAAAAATCAAGTTTTACAAGTGGAGGGACCATTTTTGAAATTTTTGGCACATACATTGAACTTGGTCCATTTTTGAGGTTTTGATGATTTTAACCAAAGGTTTTGCACTCTATGGGCTGGAATTTGATGGTTTTAAGTATTTCCATGGTTTTTAAAACCATGTGCCCACTTGTAAGGTCAAGATCAAAGCACGATTATCGAGGAACGATCCTAACGATTGTCCAAAATCTATATATACCCCTTCCATTTCATTTGCAAACTCACCTTTGATCTGATTTTGTTCTCTAAGTTGAAGTTATACACTTCATACCTGAGAATAATTAGATCAAACCTCCATTTCTTGGACCCGTTGTAAGTATTCTTTCGTTCTTTTACGCATTTTAAGTGTGAAAGTCAAACAGGTGTTTGACTTTCAGCTTTGACCAGTCAATGGTCAACACGAAGTTCGTTTGAACTTCGTAACGTGAGCATAATCACGATGGTCATAGTCCTTTGTGACTATACCTACTGATTACCACGTTATTTAGGCGTAGTGACGAGTCGTAGTTTCGGTCAAAATGCGTATTCTTGCTTATTTTGCACCAAACTACTTTTAGGTATCAAGACCCTTTGTTTTGATACCAAACTTGTTTTCAAACCTCGTTAAACATGTTTTAACATGTTTAGCTCGTCACTTTAGGTTTTGTGCTTATATAGGGTCGTAAGATAAGTGATCTAATCAATCGCTTAGACTTTCAAACCCGACCTGTTTGGTCAATCATTAGGATTCGACCAACATATTTTGTGACCATAATTGCATAAGGAATAACCTTCCGAGGTTATACTTTATGGTCACTTAGTCTACATAGTTGTATGATAGGTGATTATATGCCTTAGGAAAAAAATGACCAAAATGCCCTTTTACGCCAAAATTCATTTTAAGCACATGCAAAATAAATTTTGACATCTAAACTGATTAGGCAATATTATTAGACATGTTAAGGCATATTTTACTTGTCATAGGACTAGTTAGGCGGTCCGAACGCGTTTTACGCAAACGACGCGTTAAAGTAGCGTAAGCTACCTAAACAAGTCGTAATGGGTCGTAAGCACTTAGGATAGGTTCCGTTTTAGAATGTAGGCTTTGTTAAACCATATCACATGAGTTCTTATACTCATTTGGTTTACAAAACCACATTTTATCTGATCCTCCGATTTAGGTCCGTTTATTAACTTAGTTACCTATATTAGGTGCCGTTTGTTTTCCGTGATCCCTCTAGCTTTTCTTGGTTGTTATTCAAGACTTCTAAGCACCCTCAAGTGAGTACATAGACCCCTCTTTTACTGTTTTTCAAACGTTTTGGGGTGAAACACATGTGCCTACTTGTTACTTTCGTGCTTTTCATGTTTTTATATCCTATACTTGCTATGTTCATTAGTACACTTATAGTACATCATTTCTTGCATGATTTCCTATGTATGTTCACTTAGCATGCTAGCACATTGTTTTACATTACATTTTATGCTATGTATGTCCATTTAGTGCATACTTGGTACATTGTTTTACATTACATTTCTGCTATGTATGTTTACTGAGCATGCTAGCACATTGATTTACATGACATTTCTGCTTTGTATGTTAACCTAGCATACTTAGTACATTGTTTTCTCATAACATGCTTACATTTGGTATGACATTTGGTTTGTTTAACGGGACTAAAATATGTCCATTAACATTAGCTATGCCGCTCGGTAGTAAGTAGTGGTACCATAGGACTTGACAACTCTCATTCCTGAAATCCTAGGTTTGTTTGGGTGGAAGGAATGACCGAATCCGAAAACATTTTTGATAACCTTTACTCTAAGGTTATCCTACAGTCTCAAGGCTTGGATGTAGACGTTTAACATTACCGCATAGATGTTTGTATCAGTAAAGCATGCATTATTTTACAAAACATAACTTTTGATTATGATTCATCAAATGCGTTGTTTTGTACATTTCTTTCTTATAGGGTTGAGTAAATGCTTTTATTCACTATACATTACATTTGTTTACACAATAACATTTCAACATTTGTTTAAACATTACATTTTGGTGGTTTGTTTGGTAAGTGATTTAAATAACGAGGCATGTGTAATATGATAAAAGCATGGTGGATACGTCGCGGGTACTTCCTATATATAAGTGCTTTTATGGTATTACATACCGTAGCGTTGTTTAAACCATTTCAAGTTTGACATAATACATTTTACACTTATAACATATCTTCATGAAACATTGTTTTACAAACAACTTATTTTATACAAACTCATTTTACTTGGTCATTTGTTTATCTGTGCATCTTTCTTTTATATCATCTGATATCGTATCACTGTATATATATGATTTATAAAAGGAAAACATTTTACAAGGTTCATGACTAACTTTTTATCAAACACTTCTTTAAACTTACAAGTCATGAACCCTAAATCAATAAAACTTATGTATCTCACAGGCATTTTTATGCTGACGTACCTATTTTCACATGTGTTTTCAGGAGATGATGCATAGGATCGATCAAGATACACTTAGGCGGACTTGGGCCTTAGTGACATTAAAAGATGCAAGACTAGTTAATTATGTGATGTTCCTTTGTTGTTAAGACATTGTAACTTCTTTTAAATCAATAAAACAAACTTTCAATTTCCATGTGTTATGAAACAATGATTCTGTTACAACACTCCCCGACGTTTCCGCCATGATTTGTTGTTTTACGTGGTCGGGGTGTGACAGAAGAGTTGGTATCAGAGCTCATGCTTATAGGGAATTAGGTTATTAGTAATGCTTTAACCTAGTCTATAACCTTTCTAGGACCCTAACACAAGATCCTTGTGTTTAGATCTTAAACTAATACAGTCACTCATCCTTAGGTGACAACCGCAACAAGAACACAAATTTCGAATCCGCTTCGAAAACCAATCATCTGTTCTAGGATGATTGATTACTAAGTTTTGAACCCTCTAAGTTTTCAAAATCTCGTCAAAGTTGGGTCTTATAATTTGAACACGTGCAATCTGGAAGGGTGGATACCTGTACTCTAAGTTTTCTGTCTAAGGCTAGAGTGTTCGTACAAATCCACATAATCGGACCAGTCACTCTTACCTGGGAACTCTTGGGGTGAGTGTCCACTTATAGGCTAAAGCATGTCTTCGCGATACATTAGTATGACCCGATTACTTTGATTAGTCACCGTCTCATTTGTTTGCCTTAGGTAACAAACAAATGATCACAATTTTTATGCGTTGCCATTCTGTTTTGATTATCCGATGACATTTCACTTGTTTCTTCCTATGCCTTTCATTTCTTCTAGAATGTCTCTTCATCGCAACGACGCTCAGATATTCGAGCAGACTGCCAAATTTGCCCAGCGAATAGGCGAAGTAGTCTTGAAGACTGTTGAATTAGCTACTGCCATGTATCATCTCCAGGAGGAAGCCACTCAAGAGTCACCAAAGGAGACAGAAGCCAAGCCTTCACCAAAACCAAAGAAACGTAAAGCTTCAAAGAATCCTCCAGTCGTTGCACCAAAACAGGCAGGACCTAGCCAAGTGGCAGCACCACCAGCCAAGAAGCCTTACAACAGAACTGCACTCTTGTGCAACCAATGTAGCCTTCATCATCATGCTAGTGTGAAGTGCCGCAAATGCCAAACATGTGGACTTATAGGTCATATAGCAAGAGTTTGCCCAGCTGCAGCTACACAAATCAAGCTGGCAATAATCCTGCTCAAGCTCATTTTTCACCGGGGTCTTGCTTCAACTGTGGTGAAATGGGCCATTTCCAAAGGAATTGCCCAAAGCTTGCTAATGCAAATCTGACCACGGATGAGCATTTGGCTGATTATTCGATGTTGCTACTTTGAATAATTTGAATCTTTTGCTCTTGTATCTTTTGTTGAACCCTGAAACAATTAGCTTTGTTCATAAATAAATTGTTGTTCACAATTTTGATGTACAAGTATAGTTACATATGTGTACGGCATTTCCCTATGATACCTACATCAAGGAACTATGTTCTTTACAAACTACTCTTGTGATTCTCCCTTTCTTATGTTTGCTCATGATTTTCTCGAAAATTCTAAATACTCGTTTCATTCTAAGAAACGAAGTATAGGAAATAAAGTGACATTATGAGTAACTGTGCTTTTTGCACATCTGTATCTTTAAATCCTTGGATAGATAACTAAGGGTAATTTTTCGATCTCATACCCATTACATTCTGGTTTTCATAACAACATGCATAGTATAAGTTTTCAAAACAACCTTCATGATTTCAAAATATTCCATATAGTTTGAAAACATTTTTAACATAGTATATTTACTTAACATATCAAGTGCATGATTTCAAACGCATCATTCATGTTTTCAAAAACCTTATACATAATTTCAAAATCCATCTCACATGATTTTAAAACATTTTATAAATATACTTATCTAATACACCTACTTTATGATTTCAAAAGTATTATGTAAAGTTTCAAAAACATTAAACACACTTCTAAAAAGAACCCATGCATAGTTTTTAAAAACATTTTGCCCATACATTGACTTAACCTTCAAACTCTGCTTCATATGTCGCCTTGGCATATCTAGCACCTCAACTTCATGAGCATTTTACCTCATATTTCGGCTTAAGCACGTCTAGTGCAAGGTTTTGAAATGCCTCCCGCTTTTCCAAATACCAAACTCCATATGGGATCTTCTTATCTTCACAATTAGATCCTTGTGGATGATTATCTTCAAATCAGAGTCCTTAATTGGATCCCTTGTATACCTTAATTCGAACATTACGATTCCTTGTAATCAAAGTCGAATTTTCTTTTTCAGATCTTCCTATCCTTATAGTTAGATTCTTGAAAATATTTAAAGTGCCGAATGAAATCCACGGATTGGATACTTAGTGTGCTTTAAATACATGTGCACAATTAACAAACAAATTAACAAAATGATAACAAATTAAAGATCAAGTTAAACAATTTTGTGATTATGTGATTATGTGTTATATGAATTCCTTTGTGTTTTTATTTTCGTTATCCAAATCCTCGAAGAATCTTCCATATCCTCATATGATAGATTCACAGTAGGATATCCAAAGGTACTACCTTAAATCCTTAATGGGCTTCTACGTAATAGTTAAGACCCTTGGATTATATAGTACCATTCCTTAATTCAAAGAGACCCCTTGAGTGGTCTAGTCAAAAAGATTGATTCAGAATCTGGTTAAGAATGGCATATGACTGAAAAGACTCCTTGGTAGTCTATTTAAAGAAATCACTTATTGATTTAACCAAAATGACCCTATGGTGGTCTAGTCACAATCATCACAGGTTCGTTCATTGATTTCTTCCCCTACACATTATAAAATGCACTGTGTGGACTATGCAAGGAATTACGTAATTATGGATGCATACATAATTATGAAATTCAGTGAACGAAAACCACAGTAAGATTTATCATGTGTAAGAACCGATAGTGGCAAAAATAACGAAACGTGAACAATGTAATGGAGGTACGGTGGACGCACCAGTGGCACTTCATATACTTGTATATAAGTGTCCCTCTTACATTGCAAGCATGATGTTATTTAAAGTTACTAGAAGTTCAGAACTCTAACCAGTGTTGTTTTGTCTTTTCGACTTCATATTTCAAGATCTCACAAGTTTCCTCTAAATAAATTTCGGGACGAAATTTCCTGAAGTAAGGGAGACTGTGACACCTATGACTCCACGACCATCATACGAATACCAAACCAATGAAATATCAAATTTCATACTTGGGATTTGAATAAATATGTGTATCATTTACACATATCAATTCTCGTTTGATTTCGAGCTCTAAATCGCTCTCTGGAAAGTTACACACGAACTGATGCGTAAATGTAATCCGTTTAACGCAACAAACACTCTAGAACAGTGACATAGGCTTAACATACCTTAAATAACCTTTACATAACTTAGAAATAAGATTTGGAAGGTTTGGTGTGTCGAAATCAAGTTATTCGCTTACAGGGACTAAATTCGACAAACTGCGAAAGTATGCCGATTCGTACTATAACGAACAATTCGTAACATGATCATAAGTTAAACATACCCTAAATATCCTTTACATAGCTTAGAAATAGGCTTTGAGGGGTTCGGTGTGCTAAAATAAATTTTTTGGTCATTCAGGAACTAAAAGCGTCAAAAAGTGTATAAGTTTGCATTTTCGCGCATATCTTACGTTCTGAATACATCCGGACATCCAAAATTTTATGTAATCATTAAAATATTTTATTTTAGTGATTGACATGATAAAATTCCATTCGTCACGTAATTTGGATCCTTTTTGCATTCGTTGCGATTTCCGTCATAATTAACCGAACAAGGCAACCGTACAACCAAACGAACCGACATCTGAGATATTTTTGAGCACATTTTAAGTTCCCTATACTTTAACTTTATTTTAGAGCCTTGAAATGGGGTTAACGGGGCTTAAAAGTGCCAAAAATCAAGTTTTACAAGTGCAGGGACCATTTTTGAAATTTCTAGCAGATACATTGAACTTGGTCCATTTTTGAGGTTTTGATGGTTTTAACCCAAGGTTTTGCACTCTATGTGCTGGAATTTGATGGTTTTAAGTATTCCCATGGTTTTGAAAACCATGTGCCCACTTGTAAGGTCAAGATCAAAGCACGATTATCGAGGAACGATCCTAACGGTTGTCCAAAATCTATATATACCCATTCCATTTCATTTGCAAACTCACCTTTGATCTGATTTTGTTCTCTAAGTTGAAGTTATACACTTTATACCTGAGAATAATAAGATCAAACCTCCATTTCTTGGACCCGTTGTAAGTATTCTTTCGTTCTTTTATGCATTTTAAGCGTGAAAGTCAAACAAGTGTTTGACTTTTAGCTTTGACCAGTCAATAGTCAACATGAAGTTCGTTTGAACTTCGTAACGTGAGTGTAATCACGATGGTCATATTCCTTTGTGACTATACCTAATGATTACCACGTTATTTAGGCATAGTGACGAGTCGTAGTTTCGGTCAAAATGCGTATTCTTGCGTATTTTGCAACCAAACTACTTTTAGGTATCAAGACCCTTTGTTTTGATACCAAACTTGTTTTCAAACCTCGTTAAACATGTTTTGACATGTAGGTCCCCTTGAGTCTTATGGATCTTCACAGAATTGTTAATCTGATCAAGAGTGCGGAATCCTCTTGATCAGAATATCACAGAAACAAGTAGAAAAACAGAAACAGCAATTCCAATCAAACCGGGTTTCTATTGATTATCGATTACAAGAATTACAATCAATCAAACCCTAACCAACTATCCAAATTCGTCCAAGCCTAACTAGCTCTCACGAATTCTCTCTAGTAACTGTTTTTGGCTAATCAACCTAAACCCTAATGTCTAACCTTGTTTATATAACACAAGGGTTACAACTGGGCTAGGTTAAAGACTCTTGGACTGTGAATTGGACAGGCCCAATTCGCCCCCCATCACCCAATCTGGGTTTAGTTTAGCCCAAACTCAATTACCTCACTAATACAAAGCTAAACCCGCTAACCGTTTATCGTTTAACTAATTACAAGATATCCAAAGACCAAATCTAAGTTGTTGTCACAAATATGCACCAACAAACTCCCCCTTGACAATAGCTTCATAAAAACTTTGTCTTCAGTCAAAACTTTGTCTTCGGTCTTCTTGCAATCTTCATGTAATCTTGCACTGTCTTTGGTCTTTGGATAGCTTCAGCTTCAACAGCTTCTGTCAGCAACATACTGTCAGCAACAGACTCCCCCTAAGCTGATGCATCCAATCACCAAATCTTCAAAACGTTAGCACTTGAGTAAACTCTAGTTTAGCATTTGCAAAGCAATCTTCAAACTCTTCACTTTGCCTGCAATATAGAAAGGAGGTTCTACCATGCATCCAATCAAACTCTCATCTTCTCAGCAACTTCTCAGCAACATACTGCTTCAATCTGTGTACTATAAAACAAACATCTCGAGAAAACATAAGAATTTTTCAACAAAGTTAAATAAATTATTATTTTTCATGAGATAGTTAAACTGTATTACAGATTAAGCATTTTCAATTTCATCACCAACACGCAAAACTTTTGTCCAACACAGAAGAACATGTCTGATTTAAAATTTTGAACTCACTTTCTAACACCGTCTCCCCCTATTAGTAACAATTCCTCCAAGAATAACAGTTTTCCGTACGTTAAGAATTTTAAACAGAAAAAGACACTATTTTTGGATTTTTATATTTTTCTGAAAGCAGGTAAATACAAAACAATAAACACTCTATTTTTGTGAGAATCACTGGTAAGAAGATCATATCAGCACAATCAAACTGTTTCACACAATTATATTATTCTTTATTTAATGTTTTAGTGAAAAGCAGTTCAAGACGATTACCAGTAGTTTGTCCACTTAAACAAAATGCATGAACATTTCAAGTACCATTACCGTATGATACGTTAAGGTAATTTTATTTACTGATATACTAGCATGTCCCACTTGAGGATATACCCCCGTGATCAAGGTATTCACAAAGATTCATCGTAGTAGGTGAGTATACTGAAGTCATCCTTTAAGATATCCTGACTGTGTCTAGGTCTGAATATAAACTGTTTTATCATGTTTTGATTGCTTAACTATGAACACCCAAATAAATACTAATCAAATCCTGGAAATATAAACAACACACTCTATCATGCAAGTATCTTCCCTACCACATATTTCACAAGTCCAATCCAGAGTTCTGAAATCTTAACTGGGAATAGGTTGAGAAGAGAACAGAATAGATCTTTAGTAGAGATGGTATAATATACAGATCAAATGAGTTTTCTCAGTTTGATATAGGTTTCTTGGGTTTCTTTTGGGCACTTGAGGGCCTCTTTCGGGTGTATTAGATCTATAGCGCGACAACGTACAGCTAGGTCAGCATGTATCTGGATGCAGCAGAAGTTGTCGTTGCCTAGCACCTCCAGGTCAGCATATATCTGGATGCAGCAGAGGAGGTACACGACTTTTTTCAGAGAAGATTTCAGAATCAGATCAAAATTGTGTGTATCGGGACAACATACAGACATTCAAATAGAAATGAGTTAATTCCAAGTGACTTTCTTTCCTGGAGTCATGTACAATTTTAGTTCTGAATAGAAAGACAGCCAAGATATCCCTAGATGAAATAACAGTATAAAGACCCAAAACTTCAGATTTTCTCAATCTATCAACACAAGAATTAAGGTCATTAAACCATACACCACTGATGTGTTCCCCACTCATATTCAGTTCATTTAAGTTTATATCACATTGGTAAGTTGATTATTTCATGCTTTTTGCCTACTGGTACATCATATAATGAAGCTGTTATCACACTTATGCAATTTTGGTTCAATTTCAGTGTGACAGTCTAACTTGCTGATGTACTATCATTTCTTCTTTTTCACACAGTGAAATCTCATTTTTGATTTTCTATTTTTTTTATGTTTTTGATTTTTCTATTTTTTTTTATGTTTTTGATTTTTTTAATGTTTTTGTATTTTTGATTTTTAAGAAAAACAGTAAACTATTTACAAAATTCTTATGAAAAACCAGTTATTCAGGATTCCTCATCCCGTTGAGTTCGACTAAGTGTTCAAAGTGAGCCCTGTCAAATGCTTTAGTGTAAAGATCTGGCAGGTTATCTTGTGCGTCGACTCAACACTTTGAACTTCAATTTAAATCATTTAAAATATATATATATCAACAATCTCACATCCCCCGTCCTGTGCCTGAAGCAGCCACTATCAACATAAGTTGATAATCCTCCTTAGCAGCTCCTGCACACACTAACTAGAAAATTAGTTAGATTGGGGGACCCAAGCCTTAATGGTCTTGGGTCGTCCAAATTCACCAACCACCGGAACATCCATCCAATATCCATTACTCCTAACTGGAGTCTTGGATCTCAGACCTGTTGATGGAAATGGGTTTTGATTTCCATAAGGTCTTTGGTCCTGAGGGTTCCTATATACATTTGGACTATTTGACCTTTGGAAATTTTGGTTTTGAAACCTTGAATTTTGATTCCAAGAAGCATTATTGTTCTAATATCTAAAGCCATTGTTATAAAAAGTTCGACCACCATTATTTTTGTATCGATTTTGATATTGACCTTGACTTTTGAAATTACTTGTATTTCCATTAAAATTGTTCATTCTAGGTGAACTGCTTCTAGGTCTCTGATATCTGCCTGGTGGAGATCTAGGCTGAAATCTAGGTTGATTTCATGGAACTTGTGGAGTTCATGTTCCAGCCTTATCTACACCAACAGCAACATTCTGTGGTTGCTTAGGAGCAGATTTCTTTGGAGAATTTGAACCTTTCTCCTCACTATCACCACTCTTCTCTGGTAATTTCCCTTTCTGTTTGTCACTCATTTGTGCTTCACTATTTTTGTTAGGACAGCAGCTAGCTACATGTCCCTTTATGTGACACCGGAAGCACGATCTCCTTTTGAAAGACTTCTTTGCTGGAATCTCTGAGGTAGATCCCTTATCAGATGGTGATGATGCCTTGGAAGAATTTTGTTCAGTTTTCTTAATTTCAGATTTTTTTATGCTCTTATTTTTTGCAAACTCTACATTTGATTCTTTTTCAATAACAGCGGTTTCATTTTTCATATCACTACCTTGAACAAAATTAATCTTTTTAACAAAAGTTTGATTTTTGCCCTTTGGAGGTGAATTTTGCTTTTGCAAATGTTCCCTGTTATTGTTCTTCCTAGCATCACCACTCTCAGACCCCTCACCTTGACTTGATGTAGATGCGAAACTACTTGGTGCAGTTGACATATAGTCTGCTAGCTCATCTTCATCTGGGAGGAAAGAATAGTCATGACTAAGAGGAGGTGGGACTTCATTAAAGCCCTGGAAGCCCACAGTGGTCTTGTCATTACTTTTCTTTAACCTACCCATCATGTGTTTCATAACAAAAGACGAATCTCTGAATTGACTTAATTTCTGTTCAAGTTCAACAATTTTGAGTTGTGCATCTGACAACTCTTTGCATTTATCAGAAATCTCTTTTGTTTTCTCAGCCATCATTTCATGAGCTAAGTCTATGACTTGAAGCTTTTCATTTAATTTGCATGTTAAAGCTTCAATTTCACTTTCATACCCTTTTATCTTTTTCAAGTATGAAGTTTCGTTTCTTTTAGCGAAAAAGTTTGACTCTTTTATGCTCGACATCTCGCTTACTAGACTTTGATTTTGTGTTGACAACCTGTCAACCTCACCCTGTAGTTCACGACACCTCAAACACACAGAATTAGATTTTACCTCTTCCTCATGAACTTCTGTAGTTTCATCAGTAACAACCTTTTCAGCTTCACTCTCCTTCTCTACTTCAGCATCCACCTTTTCTTCAGCATTCTCCACTTGAGATTCAGCATCACTCACACTAGTTTCAGCCTCATCAACTGGCACTATCTTTGCGATAAATGCCTGAGTGACACTGTCATTTCCCTGATATCGCTTTTGTAATGCATCCCACATATCTTTTGAATTTGTGTACTTTGTGAATGTATGCTTGATGCTATTAGGTAACGACATTTTAATTGCAGCCAATGCGCTCCTTTCAGCTTCATACATTTTCTTATCATCTTCTTTCATGTTCACATAGGCTGTTACTCGTGGTCTGCCCTCAAAATCATGTACTGGGTTTATGTACCCATCTTCAATACATGTCCACATGCATGCATCCTGAGATTTAATGAAGGATTTGAAGTTGTCCTTCCATGTAAGATAATTCTCCACCTTCATCATCTTAGGAGCATTCAAACTCTTCATGTTCGACATTTTAACCATTGCAGACTGATAAAACCGTACAAAATATCTCCGAAAACAGTGGTTACCAAATTACACCTTTAGAACCGTCTCAAAAAAATGAATCCAATAATATATAATGTCAAAAACTGAATTCGGGATTTTCCAGAGTCTTTTTTTTTCCTAAAAATCACACGAATTCAACGGTGCAGACGGTTTCTTCAAATGAGTTACAGATCACTTTCTAATTACGAAAACGTGAATTTTTTGTTACGCTTGCTAGAAAATGTTCCACAACTTTAAATTTGCTGTCAATTTCGCTAGCTGGCCAACTCTCTAATTTCGCTTATCAGTTTAGTTAAATTCGCTGATCAAGTTCACAAGTTCGCAGGTCAAATTCGCTGGTCAACTTCGCTCCAAATTCGCTGGTCAATTTCGCTATTATGACGACCAGTAAATTCGCCGAAAACCGTGATAATTTCGCTGCGGAAAATAACACGATTACGAAAGTCGCCTTTGGATTTAACTTCGCTGGTAAATATGCTGGACAGGTTAATTTCGCAGGGTTTGCTAATTTCGCAGATCCAGTAATTTCGGAAACCTAATCTGTTTGAAATTTTGAAGATTTTTCAGATTCTTCAACACAAATCTGCAAAATCAAAACAACCAAATCAGCAAAGTAATTTCGAAAATTATGAAGAACTTATGAAAAATCACGAAGAACACGAAGAACAGTCTTCGAATCTTCAAGTCTTTCACCCAAAATTCTTCACACAATCAACCAAAAACTATCTCCAAAACCTGCAAAACACCAAACAAACAAACCAGAAGATCAAAACAGCCAAATATTTTCAAAAATTTTATCAAACCAACACAAAATTTCAAAAATTTTAAGAAACCCTAATTTTTCAGGTTTAACAAAAAAAATCGAAAAACTCCCTGATTCTGCATAACACAATTCTGAACCGAGCCTTCAAGAGCCTAATGCTCTGATACCAATTGTAGGTCCCCTTGAGTAGTATGGATCTTCACAGAATTGTCAATCCGATCAAGAGTGCGGAATCCTCTTGATCAGAATAAGCAGAAACGTGTAGAAACAGAAACAGCAATTCAATCAAACCGGGTTTTTATTGATTATCTATCAATACTGATTACAATCAATCCAAAACCCTAACCCTCACAATTTCGTCCAAGCCCTAAGCACTCTCACGAAATTACTCTCTCAAATATTGTTTTGGCTGATTAACCTAAACCCTAATGTCTAACCTTGTTTATATAACACAAGGTTTACAACTGGGCTAGGTTAAACACTCTTGGACTGCGAATTGGACAGGCCCAATTCGCCCCCCATCACCCAATCTGGGTTTAGTTTAGCCCAAACTCAATTACCTCACTAATACAAAGCTAAACCCGCTAACCGTTTATCGTTTAACTAATTACAAGATATCCAAAGACCAAATCTAAGTTGTTGTCACAAATATGCACCAACATGACATGTTTAGCTTGTCACTTTAGGTTTTATGCTTATATAGGGTCGTAAGATAAGCGATCTAATCAATCGCTTAGACTTTCGAACCCGACCCGTTTGGTCAATCATTAGGATTCGACCAAACATATTTTGTGACCATAATTGCATAAGGAATAACCTTCCGAGGTTATACTTTAAGGTCACTTAGTCTACATAGTTGTATGATAGGTGATTATATGCCATAGGAAAAAAAATTAACCAAAATGCCCTTTTACGCCAAAATTCATTTTAAGCACATGCAACATAAATTTTGACATCTAAACTGATTAGGCAATATTATTAGACATGTTAAGGCATATTTTACTTGTCATAGGACTAGTTAGGCGGTCCGAACGCGTTTTACGCAAACGACGCGTTAAAGTAGCGTAAGCTACCTAAACAAGTCGTAATGGGTCGTAAGCACTTAGGATAGGTTCCTTTTTAGAATGTAGGCTTTGTTAAACCAAATCACATGAGTTCTTATACTCATTTGGTTTACAAAACCACATTTTATCCGATCCTCCGATTTAGGTCCGTTTATTAACTTAGTTACCTATATTAGGTGCCGTTTGTTTTCCGTGATCCCTCTAGCTTTGCTTGGTTGTTATTCAAGACTTCTAAGCACCCTCAAGTGAGTACATAGACCCCTCTTTTACTGTTTTTCAAACGTTTTGGGGTGAAACACATGTGCCTACTTGTTACTTTCGTGCTTTTCATGTTTTTATATCCTATACTTGCTATGTTCATTAGTACACTTATAGTACATGATTTCTTGCATGTTTTGCTATGTATGTTCACTTAGCATGCTAGCACACTGTTTTACATTACATTTTATGTTATGTATGTCCATTTAGTGCATACTTAGTACATTGTTTTACATTACATTTCTGCTATGTATGTTTACTGAGCATGCTAGCATATTGATTTACATGACATTTCTGCTTTGTATGTTAACTTAGCATACTTAGTACGTTGTTTTTTCATTACATGCTTACATTTGGTATGACATTTGGTTTGTTTAATGGGACTAAAATACATCCATTAACATTAGCTACGCCGCTCGGTAGTAAGTAGTGGTACCATAGGACTTGACAACTCCCATTCCTGAAATCCTAGGTTTGTTTGGGTGGAAGGAATGACCGAATCCGAAAACATTTTTGATAACCTTTACTCTAAGGTTATCCTACAGTCTCAAGGCTTGGATGTAGACGTTTAATATTACCGCATAGATGTTTGTATCAGTAAAGCATGCATTATTTTACAAAACATAACTTTTGATTATGATTTATCAATTGCATTATTTTGTACATTTCTTTCTTATAGGGTTGAGTAAATGCTTTTATTCACTATACATTACATTCGTTTACACAATAACATTTCAACATTTGTTTAAACATTACATTTTGGTTGTTTGTTTGGTAAGTGATTTAAATAACGAGGCATGTGTAATATGATAAAAGCATGGTGGATATGCCGCTGGTACTTCCTATATATAAGTGCTTTTATGGTATTACATATCGTAGCGTTGTTTAAACCATTTCAAGTTTGACATAATACATTTTACACTTATAACATATCTTCATGAAACATTTTTTTACAAACCACTTATTTTATACAAACTTATTTTACTTGGTCATTTGTTTATCTGTGCATCTTTCTTTTATATCATCTGATTTCGTATCACTGTATATATATGATTTATAAAAGGAAAACATTTTACAAGGTTCATGACTAACTTTTTATCAAACACTTCTTTAAACTTACAAGTCATGAATCCTAAATCAATAAAACCTATGTATCTCACAGGCATTTTTATGCTGACGTACCTATTTTCACATGTGTTTTCAGGAGATGATGCATAGGATCGATCAAGATACACTTAGGGACTTGGGCCTTAGTGACATTAAAAGATGCAAGACTAGTTAATTATGTTATGTTCGTTTGTTGTTAAGACATTGTAATTCTTTTAAATCAATAAAACAAACTTTCAATTTCCATGTGTTATGAAACAATGATTCTGTTACAACACTCCCCGACGTTTCCGCCATGATTTGTTGTTTTACGTGGTCGGGGTGTGACATTACAATGAATGGATATGAAATACCATTACAAGGCAATACAAGTTTCCAAGAATAGAATACAAGAAAACTTTCTAAATATGGAAAGTTACAAAAGCGAGGCGTTACATGGTTAGCGTATATACTTACCACACGGGTGAGGATGAAAATTCTGATAACGGGCGCGACAATGAGTATAACAATAATGGGTATGATGATGGCTATGAGGGAATCAAGATGATGGGGAGTTCTAAAATGAAGAATGGTACGTGAATGAAGATGGTTATCAAAATACTAATTATGGAATGGGAAAGGGCAATTGGAGTTACGGGCATATTAGCGATAACAGTTACAATAACCGCGTCAACCGAGACAAAACCAACCTAGGAACCGAAATAACAATGTTAATCAAAATTGGGTTCCTTAATTCGTGGGGGTAGCTAACCATAGAGTGCAAAGGAGGCAACCGGTCAATCAAGAAGTTAACGGTCCTCAACGACGCCAACATCAACATTAAAACCATGGAGCTCAAGGTGTGAATGGTCGGTTTAGACGGGCTATATCTAATAATGTCTCACCTATTATTCCACCGGTTGTGGGAAGACATTCATTCGATAGCAAGCCTAACTACATCAATATATTACCCTATTTCCTTGGCATGGCTACCGAAGAGCCATACACTCACTTGGCCGAATTATTTGCCTTGTGTAGCACAATTAGTGGCCATAATTTCCACAAATTTAGGTACGATTGAGGTTGTTCCACTTTTCATTGCAGGACAAGGCTAAGTAATGGTTTCTAACATTGCCAGCTAATAGTACTCATACATGGGAATAGATACAACATGTCCTCCTTAACTAGTACTATTCAATCAATTTCGCATGATATTCAACCTTGCACTATTGTTCCATCTAGCATTACTCGTCTTGCTACTCATGTAGAGACATTGCAAATTCCACCCCAAATCATTAATCTCATTTAGTCAAGTTGTCAATTCTCTGGGTTGGAAGATGAAGACCCAAACGCACACATTGACATGTTCTTACAATGTTGTGACATGTTCAAAATCAATGGATTTTCGCCCGATGTGATCAAAATTGTTTCCATTTTCACTTGTTGGGAAAGGCTGGAATTGGCTTTCTACCCTAGAAGGTGGTTCCATAATTACCTAGGATATCTTAGTTAATAAATTTCTAAAGAAACATTTACTAGCTTCTAAGATCAACAAGTTGAGAAATAAAATCCTTATTTTTCATCAACTGGATGGGGAGTCGTTTACTGAAGCATGGGATCGATACATAGAGATTATATGAAAAAATGTCCTACTCATGGAGTAGAGGTTAGTTTGACAAACCTTTTATGAGGGTTTGTATTCAGAATCTGGGCAAAACCTAGATACGATTGCAAAAAGAGGTTTTGCAAATTTAACACCAGTTGTTGCTTTCGCTTTGATGGTTAAGTTAGCTGCAAATGACTATGCACCCTCGTAAATACCTAACTTTAGGAAAAAGGCAGGAATAGACCAGGTGGAAGATGATGTCATCTTGTAGGCAAAGGTAGAATCTTTAACTGTTAAGATGGGGAAGTTTCCTACTAAGAAAGAGGGAAATTCAGATGAGAAGTGTACGATGTTTGGATGGGAGCAAAAGGTGGCGGTATGCCCATTTGAAGCTCATGAAAAAGCCTCCTACATCAATAATTAAGAAAGGTTTCAAAATAATCACTACAATCGAACCTATAATCCTGCTTGGAGGAGCCATCCTAACTTTAGCTGGAAAAACTTCTCAACTTTTGCTCCACCAGGATTTACTCAAAGAGATGCAGTTGAGGACACGAAGCCTGACCTAGAAGAGGTAATGAAGAAATGCATTGAAGCTACTAATGTTCGAATGAGCAATACTGAAAAGGAGCTAAAAGTGCAAAAGGCTTCATTACAAAACATTGAGAAAGCTTTGGGAAGGCTAGTACAACATATGACTGAAAGGAACCTGGGAGGATTACCGTTAATCCAAACGCCCAAGTAAAAGTTATCACTACTCAAAGTGTATTGATGTATAAGAATTTATACATCTTTAAAACATCAAATTTATCCCCGTTTATGCGAGAACTCTTTGTAATTTCATTTATTTTGGTACTCATTTGAGTTATTTGTGAAAATACAGGTCTGGGCTTTGGCCTGGTGTTGAAACGAAGGCTTTTGGAACAAAATGGAGCAAAAACGGAACATTCTAGCAAACTGCCAGATATGGCACGACCATTCCAACACCTGGCACACCAGGTCAGCCATCATCGGCATCCTCACAGGCACCATCAGTCATCAGTGCATACACTAGCCAAATCCGGAAAACCAGTGATTCGCACGACTGTGCCATTCCCCAAGCACGATTGTGCCTGATCCATACCATTCTCTGATCAGCCAATTCCCAAGATCGCAGTAGTCATTGTCAGAAAATCATCGATAAGCACAGTCGTCCCATAGTCTGGCACGATCGTGCCACCTCGGGAAACTTTAAGCGGCATTTTTCTAGAAATTGTAGCAAATAAGATCGATAGATGGAAAGCTAGCCTGACACATGCTAAGCACGACCGTGCCAAAAGGTGGCATGGTCATGCAAAACGTCCAGTAGCTTAAATACGAGTCTCAAGCTCATTTGCAAGAGTTGGAGCATTTTCATGAAGTTTTCTCTCAAAAATCTAGACTTGGAAGCTTGTTGGAGCCAAGGAGGAGCTTTGAAGAAGACTTAATCATTTGAAGATCTAACTATTTACCATTTAATCTTGTCTTTAAACTTGGTTAGCTTACTTATTACATTATGAACAATTTAAGCTTTTTTGTATTTGATTTAGTAGTTATGAGCCTTATGGGCTAAACATTTGTATTGCTTAAACTTTGTTGAAGCTAATGAATATGTGATAACATGGAAGGAGATGTGATTATTGTCCTTGTTAATCTTCATAGTGATGTTTAGTCATGTTCTTGGAGTTCATGTACATGTTTAAAGTTGTTGTTCTTGAATGTTTTATGATAAGTATATAGATGATGTGTTGGAAAGCCCGTGTAAAGATTATGATTGTTGAATGTTGTTAACTTGTTAGTTTGATTCATAGCATGAAACTAGGAATGGTAATTGCTAACATGAATTGAATGATGATTTGAACATGTGTATGAATTCTTGCATTTGGATTTGAAAAGATCAAAAGAATGTTTATATGAATTCTATAGTTTGTGATTGTGTTAGTATGATGATTTAGGACAAGATTGTTATCTAGCATGACCACGCTTGTGGTTCATATCAAGAACATGATGAAGATATTACTTACTTAAAAGTAAGTTAGGGTGATTAGTATGTTGTTCAAAGTAGTTTTTCCTAATTTTTAGAGTTAGAAGTTTTGACCAACAAATAACCCTTGATTAAAGATTAACATCAGCTTAGTAAGTGAGCTTAACAAGAATAATTTTTAGGTGATTAGAATGTTATTTCATTTTAGTTTTCCTAAGGATTATAAAACTAGGAAGCCTTGATTGGGACTTAGTTAAACTTAGATCTTGCATCATCACTAGTTCTTCCCTTTGTTGTCACATGTTTGTTAGTGGATACTTAGTTTAGGCAACCTCCCTTAGACACTGTTCCTTTTTAGATCAATTAGTAGTTTGTTACTTACATGATAAATTAGAAACATAATCAACCTATTGATTGAAAAGGCTTTAATGTAGCAAAAGTTTAGTATCGAGACACCGCGTCCACGGGTTGATATCCGGTTCTTACCGATAAACTATATTACCACCCGGCTGGTACACTTGCCCTTTTGTGTGTGTAGTTTAGTTCTTAGGTGAAAATCAATTTAAAACTAAATTTGTGCGAAGGAAAATTCATTTATAATAATATATATAATTCACGCACATCAGATATCTTTACTAAAGATCATGTTCCTAAAACTGTTACTCCTAAAAGGACTGATGAACCAATAATAGAGAACGTGGTAAAAGAGGCACCTGCTAAGAAGGTTAAACCTAATGTGCCTGAATAACAACCAAAAATTCCTTATCCTGGTCATCTTAAAAACGAGAAGATGGAAGAGCAATACTCTAAATTTCTTGATCTATTTAAGTCTCTTCACATCAATATTCCATTCATCAAAGCTATAGTATAAATGCCAAACTATGCAAAGTTTTTGAAAACCTTGCTTGCGAACAAGAAGAAACTCGATGAAGTGGCAAACGTTCAGCTAGGTGAAGAATGTTAAATTGTCTTCAGAAACAATTACCCGAGAAGCTATCTAATCCTGCAAACTATGCATTGGCTGATCTTGGCGCGAGTATAAATTTGATGCCCTATTCAATTTTTGCCAAGTTAGGTATAGGTGAGCCTTCACCCACACGTAGGAGTTTGCAATTAGCTGACTGGTTAGTGAAGTATCCACGTGGCATTGTAGAGCATAAGCAAGTAAAGATAGGAAATTTTGTATTTCTTGCAGATTTCGTTATCTTGGACATGGATGTCGACTCAAAAATTCCAATAATTCTAGGACCTTCATTCCTAGCAATTGCAAGAGCTCTAGTAGACGTTTTTTAAGGTAAGTTAACTCTTCGAATTAATGTAGACATGATGGTCTTTAACATCAAGAAGCGTTCGGATAACAATCAAGAGTTGAATAAAGCTTCGTGTTCATGATTAATAGTTTAATACTATTGAGGAGATTCCATCTGAGAGGTCTTTGGATGATGAATTCAAAGATGAGTTGTGTAATTTTCCTATAAATTGGATGACACACTCATTTGTGATCATAGGAAAGACATAGAGGAACTCGAATGGTTAATCCACGGTAAACCACCAGATAGAGAATATGAATTAGTTACATTACTAAAAGATGTAATAGACTTTGGTATCCTAACAAACAAGTGTCAGGATAGTGAGCTGGATATTAGGAATTGGATCATGATTCACGTCAAGACCAAACTAGGTATAGACGCTACTGGTGATGCTTTGTTGCTCGGATTACATGTTGCAAGGGTGAAATATAAGAAACTGATTAAATGCCAAAATGATTGGTTTAAATTGAGTGAGTCTTGGAGTATTAAGGTAGTTGTTTACTTCGAATTGGTAAAAGAGAAAGAGAGAGATATGAGGGAAGATGACTAGAGAAGAATGTGAAGGTTTATTGAATAATTAATTAATTAATTGTATTTATTTTATTTAATTTAACTAGAAGTTTTACATGCACGTGTTGCACTGCGGGTGAGTAAGGAAGAAACATTGCGGACGTGTATTCAATCAGATTCTAAAATGAAATATGCAATTCAATAACCCATGGAAAACTTTAAGTTATCTCTAATGTAAACTTCAAATTTACTAATTTGTGTTTTGACACAAAGTTCAGGACCAAACAATAAAAATGCATACTTGCAACATACCATCCATCAGCTAGTCTTGGTTAGTTGTACAAACAAAAATTGTTGTACATTGTAAAGAAAGGGGTGATAAATTACAATGCATAGAAACGAAGAGCTAAATTAAAGTCTTAAAGTAAAAACTGATGTTGCATAACCACCATACTTTACTCAAACACTTGCATTACCCAAACCAAACCAAAACATATCATCTAACATCAAATGATCAAAATATCTAAAACCACAACCTTAACAGTGTACACTCCAAACTGCATCATATAGAACTGATAAAAACAAAACTTTGTAATATAAAATGTGTTCTTATTACAAAAGGAAAAGTTACATTAGAATTAAAATTATGTATAATTTAGCTTTAAGCAACCATGTACTCCAACTTCTTTCACGTTAACCATGAACTTCTCCACTCCACGGTTAACAAATGGATGTAAAGCAGAGAGACGAATTAGCTTTATAGTGAAAACTCACACTCTAATTATAAAAGAAATACATTTATGCAAAGAGTATAGGGTTAAATCAGGTTTGTTTGACCCACATATAGAGATGCATAAAAAACCCGATTCTGAACCTGACCCAAAACCGGTTACTACCCTACCCGACCAAAGGGTACATACCGGTTCCAAACTGGCCAAAACCCAAAAAAAACGAGGCCAAAAGCCAACAAAACCTGGCCAAACTGCTCAAAAGTTTAAACGTACCCAGAACCGGTTCCTACCCTATGCGGTTCTTGATTTGTTGACCAAACCCAGACTTGGTTCGGTGGTTCCTACCTGGTTTTAGGTTCTAAAAAAAACCTGATTTGTGCATCTCAACCCACAAACACTTGTAGCAGTGGCGGATCTTGCCCGTTGAACGTGTCAGGGCCGAAAGACACGGGCACTAAAAAAAAGCCCCGGCAAGCCCGGGCCAAACATAGTATATATAAAAAATTTCGATCGAAATGCGGAAAATTAGCACTACGGCCAAAAAACTTGCCCGGGCCGTGGCCCTGCTATAAGCCTTCTAAGAACCGCCCCTGACTTGTAGTCTTATTGTTTTAATTATGCACTTCTTATTGTTTTAATTAGAGTAAATTGCGTTTTTGGCCCCTGTGGTTATATCACTTTTACTATATTAGACCAAAATAAGATTTTTTAACATATGTGCCCCCATGGTCTTTATAACTAACTATTTTGGCCCCTAAGTCTAACTCAACCCCAAAATCTGGTTAATTATTAGACACATGACATGCACATGGTGGGTATAATGGTAATTTATCATTTCTCCTTTCTGATTGCTTTTTAACCCACATCTACAGATAATTTTGGTCAAAACCCTTTCATTCCCACCTGTAACAATCCAATTTCTTAAGAACCACCACCCAAACCTAAAACCCTTTAGGTGGGTTTAGATATGCCCAATTTTATCTGTGTTAACTCCATTTCTTCAAAACAGACCCACAAACCAAACAATATCTAAGTTATATAAGGTTTTCACAATGAACCTATCTGCTCCATTCATCTGTGAGTTCTTCAAGGATGTTCAAGAGAAAGCCCTAACATGTTTAAGACTGCCACCCATCATCATCATCATCATCATCATCATCGTCATCATCATCATCATCAATTTTTCTAAAAAAAATAAAGGAAACTGAGGAAGGGGGATGGGTGTTTACTGTGAATCTCGTCGGAGGAGCCTCAACCCACCGTCGTCGCCTCCACTGCCGTCGCCGTGAGCGGCGGCGCCTAATCATCTCGTCGCCCTCTCTATCTTCGATCTTTGTTGCCGGAAAATGGGGGTACGGGGGAGGTGTGGGTGTTGTCGGAGGAGTGTGGTCGCTGGTAGCCGTCGTCGGCTTGCCGCCGATGGTCTCGCCGGTCGGCTGCTGGCCTTCATCGAGAAGGAAGAGGGTGAGCAGGAGAGTGTTTCATGTGTAGGTGTGTTAGAGATGTGAAGAATTGAGGAGTTGATAAAATTTTGTTTGTGTTTTTGGTTTAGGGTCTTCTAAGGTAGAAGAAGATAGAACAGATTTAAAGGGGAGGAGAAATTACCATAATACCCACCATGTGCCAATCATGTGACTAATAATTAACCAGAGTTTGGGGTTTGGTTAGACTCAGGGGCCAAAATTGTCACACCCCCAAAATACCACATGCGGGAACACCGCGGAACGTGTGACGTATCAAGATCCAAGCCACCAATCACATTGAACCAATAATATTTAAATAAAATGTTCGATTCATTTCATAAGATAAAACCAAGTCATAAGTTTAAACCACGAAAAACATTCAGCGGAAGCATATAATAAATTGTTAAACAACTGTTTCCAAATTAAGTGTTCAAAACCAATGTATCAAATATATCCAAGAGTCTCGATCCATGACCACTCCAGCACTCCCAGATAGCAAGTCCATGATCCGAAATCAAACGACCTGCAAGCATGCAGACAAGTGTGTCAGACGACGCTGGTGAGTTCAAGTTTTGTTAAAGCGTTTAGTTACCAGATGTGTGTATAAGACAGTTCAACGTTTTGTTTTTGATGATGTTATTAACTCGATTACCGTATGTGGCTACTAGATGTGTTTGCCCAAACCCCAATGCCTCTATCAAAGCATTGGTCAAGTGGTCAAGGTAAATAGTTCACGCCCGTCCATTCCGGCCCGGTGTGAGGGTGCCAAACCTAATAGCGCTATCAACTAAATAACTCGTTGCCTTCCCAGCAACACGGTAGATGTAAGGGGTCTTATATGATAGATATTGAGTTTAATAACCAACATCCCAGTTTAACATTTTACCCAGCATTCCTCCCCGGAACGTTTACTAGATGTCCCAAACCACCGGGACGCATGCTTAGAAAAGAGCAGTGAACTCACCTTGGTTTGCTCGGTATGTATATTTACCCGTTTCCGTTAGTTTAACCACCCTATTGTGATTATCAAGCAATGTCAGTTTTAGAATACGTTACTTAATGTAACCACACAGTTTGCATTTCATTCTACAGTTCACATCCTCATGTTTAATTTATAGTCATGTTGTGCATTCAATAATCAGTTTCCGAGTAACACATAGCAGTTATATAGCTCAAGAACTATTCACAGATCATATGTATGTTTCACACTAATACTTAACAGTTAAATGTGCTTGGCGTAAGAACCACGTCATATCACTTGTTCATCATTAAACATTGTTAACAGTAGATACCATAGTTCTATTAACACAGTCATTCACTATCATACTAGCAGATGTCTATCCTTATACACTTCACAGTTCTAACTGTTCACATCAACAGACTCACACGACGAAACCCTTCTTTGCGGCGAAAGCCCCTACGTTTCGTCGATTCCCTGTATGATGAAACATATCATGTTTCGTCGAGCTAACCCACGGCGAAACATCTCAGTTTCGTCGGGATAGCCCATGGAGAAACTCCCCAGTGTTTCGTCGCTTAACAGTTACGTATTCAAACATCAGTTACGTGTTTTGACAGTTTTTAAACCCTAATCATCATCAACAGTTTCATCATAATCATCGAGTAATTAAACCAGTAAATCAGTTTCTCCATTATCATTATCATGTAACCAGTAACTTAACAATTCATACACTCATACGATTATCATAATCATAACAATTACCCAGTTAACATCTAACCATCAATCTCATCCATCACTGATCATAAGGGAACACAAGTACGTTCAATAAGTGTCCTAACCATTCGCATAATAACAATTATTCAATCCGCATCTGATTATCACATTCACTAAACAGTAATCCTGAGAGAATACAAGATCATTCAAGACTCCCACGAACCACTCTAACTACCCAACATAGTTGATGAACGATGAACATTAAGCACATATGACTCAACGTGTTCGACATAATCATTACCACACAAACCAACGCATCGAATATAGATCCAAACAAACAAACACTCACCTTGATAACGTTACTAGGGTGCTAGGGCCAGGAAGATGATGCTTCGAGAATATTCACTGCCGTCGTTAGGTTAGAGAGAGTCTAGGGTTTCGGGTTTGTAACTGGTGGTTATCAACTTATCATATCATAGTTTATGTTTTAACGTATCACGTTGGGCCGCATCTACCTGGGCCGGAAGCCCATATGACGAAACATCCAAGTTTCGTGGGGGAAGTGATGGCGAAACGCCTTAGTTTCGTCGGCTAGGGCTTGTGACGAAACATCCAGTTTCGTCGAGTGGTGTCATGCAAGTTCCTAAGTTTATTGACAAGTTTATGACATTTAAACAATTCGATACAACTCATGCACAAGCAACAAACAATAAACAGAAATTAATCAACCAGTAGGGCGGTTTATACATCATCTAGCAAAGTACACACAATACAACATAACAGATTCTGAAAACACAGTACATCATCTAGTAACGTGTCGGGAAAAGACCTTGGAAAGTCGAGTTGTCACAAAAATAGTTAGTTATAGAGACCATGAGGGCACATATGTTAAAAAAATCTTATTTTGAGCTAATATAGTAAAAGTGATATAACTACATAGCCCAAAAGCGTAATTTACTCTTTTAGTTATAATCCAAACCGACTCGTTAACTTTGAATTTCCCTAAATGTTTTCAATCATCTCTGAATTCACCTTATGTTAGTGCGAAACTTTAATCGATTTCTTCCAAATAACATGTTGGCATAATTTCACGAAGGAGAAAGCCTCTAATAATTATCCCAAAATCCAAATGTTGATATATCATTTTATATAATAATGGAATTTAGAACAGAACTTTTTTCAAATTGATCCACTTTAAAATATAATTTGGTCAATGCTACTCAGTTCTTCCTCAAACAACTCATTTTAAGACTCAATCCCTCACCATTTTTAATAGCATTTCTAAAAAAGATAGAAGAAATTGGAACTTTATAATACCTAGATAGATGTCAATATCCATTAAAATAAAGAATTTCAAATCTATATTTTCAAGAAAACGGCCAGCAACTGTGGTTATAGGGTTTACCTCAAGAAAGAAAAAAGGGTCTTAGATTCATTCCACCAGAGCGGGTTTTTTTAATATAAAGAGTATAAAAAGCGATTGTGAGAAAATGGGAGAGAAAATGCTACTTTTCATCCGTATATTTGAGAAAACATTGTTCACCCCCTATAACTTTTTAATATATTTTGAAAGTGGTTGTGAGTGGAGGTGAGAGAAAAGATAGTGATAAAGGTATAAAGAAATATTATTTAATTTAAAAGTAGAGAGAAAATATAGTGCATTTTAGTGTAATATAGGGTAAAAATATAATGGAATGGATGTGAATGCTCTTAAACGAGGTTGTTGAGTGACGCTGCCCGAAAAATCACACATTGATGTCTTCGAAACCCTAAAGCACCATCGTAAACCATTGCCGGTTGAATCCGGTTCCGTTACCTTCAGTTGCTTTAAAACGATTTGAACATGTGCAGAACACATACACACACACGGCTCCATCTCTCATATGGCTACCGATACCGGACAATTTCGAACCGATGCCCAATCACTAAAATAACAACACACTAACCGCTACACCAATGCCACAAACACATCAAGATGCCAAATCAAAACCTGTATATACAATAACAAAGTCCGATGTATGAAAAAAACACAACTAATAGTGTTCTGCCACGTGGCGAGAACACTATTCCTGAGCTTGTAAAATTAGTAGATTGATAATGATAATGATAATAGATAATGATAATTTTTTTTAATACTAAGAGTAATTTAGACATTTTACAAGGATTTAACTGGAAAATTTGATGTTTTTTCATCCATCTTACTTGTGGACAATAGTTAAAAATTTAATACCACCATTAGGATAAAAGTTGCAATATGTATAAGGACCATCTGTGTTAACTCTAAATTGTTTTTTAGGTTGTTTTAAGCTTTTAACTCTTCTAATTTTAATTACAACATATATAATCAAACACTGATTGATTTTGATTTATCTTGTAAGTTTAAATATAATTTTTACATGTTTATTGCTACTCAAAATCGAACTACCCAAATTAAACTGATTTTTTTCTTTATCCTGACTTATCGAACCAATATCGTCTCAACATCCGGTACCTAGTCCGTTATATGTAAACAAAAACAAAGCCGTATTCATAGTAGAGTGCCTAATCCGTTATATGTAAACAAAAACAAAGCCGTATTCATAGTAGAGTATTTTTTATAATTATAAGCTATATCGAGTGACAAGTCTGTACTGGCATGGTGATGAAGTGACCCGATACGGTTCAAGCATTGGTAACACAACTGATACTCTTTTTTATACGTAAAACATGTGTCAATTGCTATAATAAATAGAACCGATACCGACCAAAATCTCGCAACATAACAAGAGGAATCTACCAACATAACAAGAGGAATCCGAATAGTCATGGAGGGTGATGTGCATATTTCTATCTACATTTCCACATCGACTTTATTCAAACCAAGCCTTGTAATTTCTCGCCGCAACGAGCATGTTGATATCTACTAGCATGATCCTAAATTTGGTTTTCACGTATGCAATTGACACACACACAACCAAAGTGTGTATCACACAAGTTCATGGCCATTCCAAAGCAGAAAACATAGCAAAAGTAGACAGAAATCCATGCTTAGTATTTTACAAAATCAAACCACATTGACATAATCCATAAACTGGTACCGTTTAGTCATGATCTGAGAGAGATGTATATTTTATTTTTTCTTGTCATAAGCCTCAATGTTCTGGGGTTCACACTCAGGGCTAAAAAGGCGAACCAGTAAAGCTGTGCCAGCGCTTACAGTGATGGCCCCGGTCCCTGCCCACCTCAGACTTCGAGGAACATTCACTCTAGGACCTGCAACCCATGCACTAGATATTAGTTAATCCTATAAGTATACAACATCATTTAGTTTGGTCTTTTTGCAACATATAAAAACAGGAACATGGCATATAAGAAGCAAAAATATGATAGAAGAGAACAAACCGTAATGCAAACGACAGAGAATCCAAAATCCTAAGGCTCCACCAACACTAAAAACCCCAGCAGTATGCCTCATCAACCTCGAGCAAGGTTTTGCATCAGATCTCATTAGCTCACCATCAGAGAACCCAAGCATACGCCTCAACGCCATTATGCTATCTTTGAATCCAAAAAGAAAACATCTTAGAAATCTACATTTTTATATTTCAAGAATTGATACACATTAACAAAATCACATATAGGACTGGTCTTAAAAAAACATGAGGCGCCAGGCAAGTTGCATTTCACCGTTCCTTATTCACAATCTCTACATACCTCCAATGACATCATTGTCCTTTTGTATCATCCATCATTAAAGTTGCATTTATTCGTACAAGTTAGAAAGAAGCACTAATTCTCAAATGTGTCACTAAATGACATATCTAGGAAGATAGTTTTCCATCATGAAAGATTTCATTGGTACATTAACAAGAAACATTGTCATTTGCACAACAGCATTCGTTGGTTTCCTAACCACTTTACAAGATAAAACTAGGGCTGCAAACGAACACGAACAAGACCTTGTTCGTGTTCGTTTGTTAAGAAATATATGTGTTCGCGAACAAGATTTTATGTTCGTGTTCGTTTGTTAAGGAAATCAATTTGTTGTTCGTTTGTGTTTGTTTGTTAATTTTAGGCAATGAACAAAAACGAACTTTGACGAACACAAATGGAAACAAACAATCGTTCATGAACAGAATATATAACACAATGACACTTATTAGATATTTAATTTGTCGGAATTTTGAAGTATTTAAATCAATATAAAAACTAAAAGGGTTAATGGATTTTATCACCCCCTAACTATTGGCTATTTGCCGTTGTTACCCCCAACTATCACTTTGACGCCCGTCAACCCCAACTTAACACTTAGTGTGTTCTGTCACCACGTCGTTAACTAATCACTAACTTTTGATCTTGGTACTATACTTTTGGGGGTGTCATATGGATCTTAGTAAGGTTTTAGGGATGTTAGGACACCCCAAAAGTATAGTAACAAGATTAAAAGTTAGTGATTAGTTAACGACGTGGTGACAGAACACACTAAGTGTTAAGTTGGGGGTGACGAGCGTCAAAGTGATAGTTGAGGGTGGGAGCCGCCAACAGCTAATAGTTGGGGGTGATAAAATCCAATAACCCAAACTAAAAACACTAATGAACTATCGAATACAAACAAACACATTACCGAATGTTCACAAACATAAACGAAGGAACACGACCTCTGTTCATTTAACTAAAAAAAGGAAATTTCTTGTTCGTGTTCGTTTGTTTAATAAACGAACGAACACAAACGCCGAACGGTTCACAAACTGTTGGCCGAACGTTTGCAGCCCTAGATAAAAGCGTAAAATGATAACAAGACAGACGCGGAAGTAGAAATTTACCAGGCAGGCACTAAGAAGAAGCAGAGACGTTGGAATGAAGAAGGGTATTGTAAAAGCGTGAAAAGCGGCCGCGAGTTAAGGGTTTGGGAAGATGATGTTTCTTTTTAAGACCAAATATCTCCTGGACCAGGGGGACGTGAACCAGCAGAAGCTTCCAAGCCAAAAACCAACCAAGAACAAGCAAGGAAACTACAAATGAGAAAGCGAGGACCGGACGAACAACAAACAGGTTCAAATATGCAGCAAGTGAGCAGCCTTCCATAAACCTAACCTGGGTAATGTCAATTGTTCAATACAAATGGACAAACCCTAACAAAATCCCTAATTCTAAAAAGCAATCATAACTGCAGAAATCTGAATGAATCAACAACATACACATGAATCAAAATGGAAGAAAGAAACTGACTGGGAATTTACCGATTCAATTCAGCGGCCGACAATCACAAGCACGCGTTCTTGTTCATCGGAATGTAGTAGATTTAAAAAGTCCTCCTGTGCACGCTTTCTTCTGTCTCGTTAGTGGGCCTAACAGACCGCCTGGGCCGGGCTCTGCACATACTAGTTTTTCTTCTTTTTTTTCTCCACCTTGTTTTGTCTATGGGATGTATTATTGGAACATCTTGGGGAATTAAATCGACACCTTCAATACGCATCGTATAGGCCTATACGATGCGTATTGAGGTAGGTTCAAACTTCTATGTCTGTCAAAGGCTGCCAATATCCCCTTACCAAAAAGTAATACGCATCGTATAGGCCTATACGATACGTATTGAAGGTGTCGATTTAATTTTTTAATTTTTGCAAGGTAGCTTCCTGTCACGCGGTAGCTTTCCGTCACGCGAACGAAGAAGCAGCACTTTGGACATTTGTCGGTCTTCAAACATCTAGGAAACATTATTTGAGAATACCCCTGAATTTATCGAAGGTGTAGAATGAGATCCTCCACTGTTGGGTTATCATCTTTCAACCCCATTTTCCCTAAATTTATCGATTCTGTTTTTCAACATGGATGTAATGCAATGATTCCTCTCAATTGAACAGACCGACACTTGCTTCATAGGACTCACTTGAATCGTCTCGGATGTAAACAGTACGTTTAGCATCCGTGCCTGCTTGAATTGCAGAAAGCAAAGGATAACGAAGATGAACATTGTATTTATCACGAAAGTACTAAACAACCGAGATAACAGCTCCGGTTTCATCAGCTGCATTTGGAACAGGAGAGTTGAAAAAACTGCAATTGGAATTGATCTTGGAACAACATACTCTTGTTAACATATGACACATGATAAAAGCGCTTCTCTAGACAATTTGAGATTACGTTCCGCAAATTGGGAAGCACATATTTGCTTCAAGATTTACGTCTGATGTCCATGTTTGATCACATTTGACTTCATCTGCGGCAGTCCACTGACTTTCTTCCCCCGTGTCTGCATCGTGATCTTCATGTTCTTGGTTCAATACCAACTCATCTTTAGTAGTGTTTGTTTGAGAACCTGATTCAGATACACAACGGTTCTCCAATTCCAGATCAGCAAGCAAATACACAACGGTTCTCCAATTCCAGATTAGTAATGTAAGGAGAAGCGTTGAGATAACAGACATCCATCAAGCTCAAAAGAAAACTTGTGTTTCCCATAGTCACAAACGATTGCGGTTTGAATTTCCCATAGCCACCGTTCCCATAGTAAAAACGGTTGCGGTTTGCGCATTCAAACTTCATTGCTTCATTAAAATTAACAAGGCGGTCTCTTTGCTTCGTCCACTAGAACTATTTGTGTATGCATTATTTTGGTAGTTAAAAGCGCTAATGAGACGCCATTAGAAGAAGTACCCAAACATTCGGTCGAATAATGGCCAATAAGAAACAAATCTGTAAAATTAAACAATATCGATTGCTATAACAGGATGGATGTGACACACACAAATAGATAATATCAGATTGTTTCAGTTTTTTTCCAACGGTTTCATTTATGTTTCAATAAATAATATCTGATTGAGAATCACTAAATTAACAACGGTTCTCCAATTCCAGATCAGTAATGTAAGGAGAAACGTTGAGATAACGGACATCCATCAAGCTCAAAAAGAAAAATTGTGTTTCCCAAAGTCACAAACGATTGCGGTTTGTATTCCACATTGCCACCGTTTTTGTAGTAAAAAACGGTTGCGGTTTGCATATTCAATCTTCAATACTTCATTAAAATACCACTAGCAGAAGAACCCGACATGTCTTCATGTTACGGAGAATGTTCTCGAAATTGAAGGAAAAGGAAAAGACTTTTTGAAATCGAAGAAAAGAGTAAAAAAGATGAATTGAGGCGTGCATTGTTTAAATCTGAATCAGTTGGTATGTGTTCGTATCAGCGTTGTTTACCACCATGTGTGAGCATTGGAAGCCCGACAAACAATCTTGCAATTATATCGTGTCAAGATGCTTCAGTTTGCACACATTCTCAGTCAACGAATGTTAGGGTTTCGTTTCTTCATGCTCCAACTAAACCCTTGAATCCCAATGCTTCTCTAAAAATATTTGTTTCTTTTGCTAGTGTTTCCCGTAGTCACAAACGATTGCGGTTTGTATTTCGCATAGCCACCATTTCCGTGGTCAAAAATGGTTGCGGTTTGCAGATTCAATCTTCATTGCTTCATTAAAATTAACAAGGCGGTCTCTTTGTTGCGTACTGATTATTGAAAAGATTTGTTGAAATCGAAGAAAAGAGTAAAAAAGATTAATTGAGGCGTGCATTTGGAACAAGAAGTCCAACAATCCGTTCATTATCTGTTGTTGTCTAAACAATATGAATGCACGCAACGAATTTGACAACTGTGACAGCTTATTAAAAGTATAAATCACCTCCAATCCTTTCCTGGTCAAATCACACACTATAAAGTTTAAACTTATCGTGTGTTGTAGTTTGGAAAGATGACCGAATAGACATCTGAATAACAAACTGTGGAGAACTTGTTTGCGTTATCCTTCAACATAAGCTAAAATACAAAAAAAAATACGCTCAAATACGCTAAAATACGCTAAAATACGTTAAAATACGCTAAAATACGCTAAAATACGTAAAAATACCCTAAAATAGGTTAAAATAAGCTAAAATACGTTAGAATACGCTCAAATACGTCAAAAATACTATTAAATACGCAACAATATGTTAGAATACGTCAAAATACGCAAAAATACGTCAAAGTATGCGACTAACGATATTTCCACACACGTATACATATAAGACGACACTATGGAGTACAAGTGGATTTCAAACAAAACTCTACGTAATCATAGAATACGATATTCGCACGCAACCGAACGGCACCGAAACGACTTATGTTGAAGGTATACGTCATAAAACGACAAAATATGCGAAAGTTCGTCAAAAAACGAGACGTATACGCGTCGAACCGAGGGAAACATGATAAAACTAAATTTGAAATAATGCCATATACGATCGTATAGGCCTATGTCGTATCGTATATCAACTTAATACGCATCGTATAGGCCTATACGATGCGTATCAAACTTTCAATTTTCTCAAAATACCCCTGAATTTATCAGAAAAACAGGGGTATTTCAGTAAATTCATCGATTAATACGCATCGTATAGGCCTATACAATGCGTATTGAACTATAAATTTCTCAAAAATATTTTTCAAATCAAGGGTTCCACCATTTCAACCACTTGTTTTCAACGGGGACGTAATGCAATGATTCATCTCAATTGAATAGACAGACACTTGCTTCATAGGACTCACTTGAATCATCTCAGAAGTACTAAACAACAGAAATAACAGCTTCGGTTTCATCAGCTGCATCGTTTACCGTGGAATGCATCCTTATTTTTGTAAATCGCACAAACAAGCACGCCTTGAACGAGTCTAGAACACTCGTAATCCTCAACCGGCTTTGAAACCGGACGGAATCTACGAAGAAACTGTTCGATTTCACGGTGAATGGAGAAATTAGCGACGGAGAAAACTTCGTCGTTAGTTTGAAGGCTCACAAATTTCAATATCATTTTATCATTGACCAACTGTTCGAAATCCATTTCGTTTTATTTTTTTAAAATCAGTTTAATTCAAAACCGCACCTACAATCGTTGTTCAGTACTTTCGTGATAAATACAATGTTCATCTTCGTTATCCTTTGCTTTCTGCAATTCAACCAGGCACGGATGATAAATACAATGTTCATCTTCGTTATCCTTTGTCGGTGACAAACTAGCTAGTGATTCTCTGTTTCTCTAAATCGTCGTAACGGAATCTATTAAGAAGCTGTTCGATTTCACGGTGAGTGGAGAAATAAGCGACAGAGAAACTGTTCGACACAGACATGCATCAAGAAGGAAGCACATAATGATTCCTCTTAATTGAATAGACAGACACTTGCTTCATAGGTGTAACAACCCGCACTTTCGTGCGTTGTTACTACTCGATACACTCGTTACGCCTAGCACCAGAGATTCGGATCATAATGTAACTACCTCAGATATATCGCTAAATCGAGGTATAATCGAATAATTACGCATATTCTATCGCTATTACAAACCTATTTTCATAAATTATAACACTCACGATGTTGTTGAGTGAGGACTTAATCTACCCTCCTCAATAACCGTGAGGTGTCAAAACGTAAACAAGCAACGCTAACAAAGACTATCGGGTGAGTACCATGTCTCCAGCCATCGTGACGATAACGGCAACACGAGCAAGTAGTGCCCCGATAATCATTGTGGCTCATCATATCGAAGAACGCACTCGAAGGCACGCGTAACTCGATCATCACACCGAATATTGGATATATAGATGCGTATATGCGACCTTTTGTGATTAATTATAATAAATAATTAAAAAGTTATATAAATATATGAAATTATGGCCCAAACTGTCGAAAACGCGCAAAAAACGAGGACTAAAGGCTTCCGTACAGACGGGCCAGCCAAACGGCTGGGCCAGTCGATCGGACGGGCCAGCCGATCGGCTGGGCCGCCCGATCGAACGGGCCAGCCGATCGGCTGGGCCGGCCGATCGGACAGAACAGCCAACCGGCTGGGCCGCCCAATCGAACGGACCAGCCGATCGACTGGGCCGTCCGATCGGACAGGCCAGCCGATCGGCTGGGCCGGCCGACCGAACGGGCCAGCTGATCCGGCCCGCCTTTCCTCCTTCTTCCTCCCCTCTTACCTATAAATACCCCATTCACCTCCCAAACACTTGTTGTTACTGTTGCTGCTCGACCAGGACGCTCTTGACCACTTTTCTCTCGATTTCTCCCGATTCTTGTAAGTTTTTAACCCAAATCTTGTACTTCTATAATCTATATTCAATCCTACACCTTTCTACCTTTCAAATTCCAACTTTCAACCGTGGAATCTCTGGATTTTGGGGCATTCTAGGGTGATGTCACCATGTAGTTCTTATGAACTTCAAGAGAAATGTCATCCCAAGCAAGAAGGACTCGGATCCAGGTGATTTCCAAACGATTTTACATAAATCTCGTCTAAATCCATGATTTCTAACCAAGAAGTTACAGATTTGAGATGTTCTAGAGTGATGTTATCATGAAGTTCTTATGAACTTCAAGTGTTGGCCTCATTCCACCAAGAACAACTCAGATCTAAGAACTTCCGCAAGAATAATCAAGGTTTCCACATCAGATCTATACATAAGAACGGTGGAAACAGAGCTTAGACCGACCTTCTACTCATTCCTAGTGTCGTGTTGGTCAAAGATCTGATTCCTGCCGAAGAGACGACCGGTTTCGGGTTAAACACGGAAGAACCGCCAAGAACGACCAGTTCTGATGAAACGGGGTGATTCCCGACCGTTAGAACAGGTCGGAATTGATGGGATTTCAGTTGTTCAACGCGTCACAACAACGTCTCGACCAAAACCACCGAAAAACACGCGAAATCGTCAAAGGAACAGCTAAACAGGCTGGCCGATCGAGCGGCCCAGTCGATCGAGTGGACCAGCCGACCGACTGGACCAGCCGATCGAACGGCCCCCTCGATCGAGCAGTCCATCCGAATGGACCAGCCGATCGAACGGCCCACTCGATCGAGCAGCCCACTCGATCGAGCAGTCCATCCGAGTGGGCCAGTTCAATCCAATCTTCGTCCAATTTCATGTAATTCGATACCGTTTAACGCGTAACCCAATACTCATGTAATTAGTCTGAAATCAGGACATTTTCAGGCACCATCCCGTCAATCCAACCGAATACACACTGTGAGTATACTTGACCCCTTTTTATCGAATTTTGGGTGTAACATACGTTCCTTATAAATCGAACTTATCAAACGAATGAATCAAATTGTCAATCTATCACTTGCGAATAACTGTTTGCATAGATATACGTGATGCTAGATGCATGTATGCTAGGACTTATACTCGTGACGTCCCACCACGACTAGTATAGTACTATTGCGCCCGACGGGGTCTAGTTATGCCATCTAGTATCAGTTTCGTGAGTATATATGTCGTGTATTACGTTTATGCATGTGGAAATTCGCAGCACTTTTAATCTATTATACTACTACATATCAAACCTGTATACTCGCCAATACTTTTGTATTGACAATATTTTAACGTATGTTGCAGGTTTAGTCGAAGTCTACATCAAAATCAAGCTAGGAAGTCTAGAAACTCACCTAAAATCTAGGTTGTCGGATTTGAATTGTTCGAGAGGACAAGAAATCTGTGATAACGTATGTGATTGTATTGTTTGTTAGTATGGGATAACAAATGTAATAAATATTATCGCAATTTAGTTGTTATGGATTCTCTTGAGCAATCTGATTCGCCTAGTGCCGCGCCCCGATGATTCCGCCATCGGTTGGGGTGTGACAGAATGGTATCAGAGCCATAACTATAGGGAATTAGGCGAGACTCGACCTAGTCCGGGTCGACGTCTTAGAGAATGACCTAGTCTATAGTCTAAGCACCCACAGGCTGCCTCGTACGAACCCAGTGGGGTTTGTATTGCGCCTACCTGATGCTTCTGTTCGAAATTGCAAAAACTATGACTTTGTGTGAACCCCGCATACTACAACTTCACACGAAGAAGCCTTTCCTAAGGCTGTAATACTACTTAGCCTTTCCTAAGGCAGACATAATACACATGTTTTCGAAAATACTCGCATCTCACAACCGAGCGATCCAGTTGAGACCAGGTGTGAAAACCAGTAACTCTCGATAGGATTGCTCACTCAGCGCATTTTTCTAGCACGAGAATCTTTCGTGGAGTCAGGAGTGACATCCATACCTCGACAAAAGCCTCCCTTTAAAAATTCTGGTGGAGCTCTCGGATTCATTCGTTGAGCGTAACCACAAATTGGGAACGAAACTGTTAAGTCAGGGGTGAAACCCGTACCTTAATAAACCGTTCCACTCCCTAAAATCTTTTTCCAAAAGCTCTCACCAGGGACTCGACCATCACAATGACTCGAGCCACGCGATGACTTGGAGGATGAGTGCCATGAGCTGCATCCCAGTGGAAGCATAAACCTCTAGAGTCAACGCGTGTGCACGAACTTGTTGGGTGTGATTGAGTTACCTTGGGTAGTCGATGCCTAAACACCCGAGGCACTCCGAATATCTTACTAAGCCTACAACTCACCGGATTTTACGATTTGATGAACTCAGTTACGGCCATCGCAATCCAAAACAAAGACCGAATGATCGCAACAAAACTAATGACCAATTGTCCGATTTCTCTCGCAGTCCCTCTCTTAACGCGTTCTCGCGCATTCTAAACCGTAATATATGTGTGTGTAAGTATGAACTACAACTATCTATATCTAAGTACAATCAAGACATTGTGTGAAAATCTAGGAAGTTCGTGTCTCCTATGTGGCTCCTATGTGAAGTCTATTTATATTGCACGTTACAAGTTTCGACCGCGCTCAATCGCATCGTAAACTCGAAATCATTATGATCGAATCTCATTCCAAATCTCTCTCTGTCTAGATGCCTTCCAACAACTCTATCTCGAAACGAATAGCTAGGAGAAGAGCCAAACGAAGCGCCGATAAGAGGATTGCCTCGCTTGTGACCAGGGAAGTGGTCAAGCTCATTCCTCAAATTGTCTCTCAAGTGCACTCTCTCAGCAACGCTCGAACCGCGAAGGACTCTAAGATGGAAGAGCCGCAATCTACTTTCCTCTACAAACACTTCAAAGCCTGTGACCCGATGGAATTCACAGGTGAAGGAGGTGTGACCCAACTGCTCCAGTGGTTCGATTCTATCGAAGTCACCCTTCGACAAAGTGGGTGTCCCGATAGTTTCCGTACTACTTGTACTACCGGGGTATTTCAATCACGAGCACTCGACTAGTGGACCGCCGAACGCAACAAACGTGGGATCTCCGCAGCTTACGCCCTCTCTTGGGACGAGCTGAAGGAACTCATGAAGGAAGAATATTGTCCCCCCCATGAAGTCCAGAAGCTAGAAAACGAATTTTGGGAAATCAAGCAAACCTAAGGTGACAATGCTGGCTATACAGCAAGGTTCAAGTAGCTTAGCGCAATCTGCCCAAGTCAAGTTGACACTTCAAGGAAAGCCATCGCGAAGTACCTCCGCGGCTTACCTGAGAGTGTGGGTGATTTTGTAGAAGCTGCAAGACCTGCTACCATCGAAGAAGCCTACCGTTTAGCCGCAGAGATCAACAGTAAATGAGTCTTGGACGGGTTCTTCTCCAAAAAGCCTGTCAAACAAGCTCATCAAGCAATCACCCTCAACTCATCCGACGATTCCTCTGGTGAATCGGATGAGGAATCATCCGGCTACTCCTCTGAAGGTTCCTCTAAGGATCGCTCCGACAATGTCTCTGTCAAATCATCAGGCGAATCCGACAACGACACTGTATCATCTCAGGAAGCTCAACCTAGCCGCAAACGAAAGACCGTGAGCCCAGACTCTTCAACAACTGGGCTGCCGCAACCCGAACCTCTCCGATCAGTCCCAGTTCAACCGAAACGTGCTTACAATGGGCCTCATCCCCTGTGTTTCACGTGCACGTACCATCACCCGCCAGAAGCAAATTGTCGCTATTGCACAAATTGCAACTTGTATGGCCATCGTACACAGCACTGCCGCGCAGGACCGCAACTCTGAAGGAAGTCAGCAACACCAGCAGTCTCCGCAAGCGTCCTCCACAACAACGTTATTTTGCTTCTAATGTTGTTGTAGTAATACGACTTATCGCTACCGTTTTCTTTTATATGTGAAGCTTATTTCATCTATCGTCGCATGTGGACTCTATTTCTCTTTTACTCTAGCACCATCTAAACGCTAGCACTATGTACTATATAATGTATTTTACCCTTACAACACTCTTAGAATGAGGAACGATGTACGTGCAAGGAACAACTAATCGCGGGTGCACACGGGATTATTTTGGTCAGTGCACGGAGATCGTAGTGAAGTTCTAATGGTGCCACAACGTTTAAAAGCATGATCAAGGGTTTTGGCCATGTCAACAAAGCGTGATACCAAAGCACGGGGCATAAGTAGTAGGGGTAACGCAAGGTGTGCTTTACCATACTACCGAAGCTTCGTGAAGAAAGTGCCATGTGGAGTTGGACGTTATTAGACCTATTATATTATGATGGTTATTTTCAACACGATACAAATCGATCGCAAGGCGTAACAAAACTAAATCGCATCACTGCGGGACTTCTCGTAAGTCTGCGTGCGCAACACAATTGCCACATCGATGGACTTAGGTAAGTTCACCCCGAAGAGCAATTGGAGCAACGCAAGACTGGTCGTAAGTCTATAACGCAACTCAATCGCAGTTTTGCTGGATCCATCTCGCAATCTAAATCACTCGATATACGGCTCAAAATCGCAATCGTATCTGGTGTTTATCTCGCAATCTCTAACGCTAGTTATTGGCTATTGTGTGAACTTCTACCGCCTGGTGTGGATCGCTTATTGTGGATCGCTAGACGAGTATCGAAAATCACTCGTCGCTTTTCGCTTTAACGCATTTCGCGCCTATTTCATCGACTCGATACTCTCATCGCGTGTCGCTATCACTCATCGATACTCGTGTTATCTGTGTTATCTTAGCAGGCACGACCTCGCTTCACGAGACAAAACTAATAGGGTCGAAACATGGTGGTGTTTTGACCATATTAGTAGACTTTCGTGGAAAAAGGCCATGCGGGCTAGCAATAGTTACTGTTTGTGGTGTATTTAACTCAATCGAATCGCATATCGTTCGCAACGCAACAATCGTCACTTGTCATCTATCAGGGTCTATTGCCTATCAATATTCGGTTATCGCTTGGAAGTCATCGCAGTTGCGTAGAATTAGGGTACATGACATCGCCTCACGGGACAAAACTAATCTGGGAGACGTGGTGTTTTCCACATTAGCAAATCTCGTGGAAACATGCCATGTGGGTTTTTACGTGGGAACAAATCGAGATCGCATCCAGTCGAATCGAGATCGCATCCAGTCGAATCGAGATCGCATCCAGTCGAATCGAATTCGCGTCATTCGCTATCGCTTATCAATCGTCGACTAACCCAGTGTGCCATATCAATGTTTCGTATGATCGAACTACTCGCATTCGCTATCACTGCTTTGTCTACATGCAAGTCGCTCCAATTCAAGACTCGGTCTAGCGTCCTCTCGCTTGGACCGAGGGATCGAAATTCTATCTGTGTCTTATCGGCGCACGTGACACCGCCTCACGAAACAGAGGTAATATGGGTAAAACATGGTGGATAAGCCGCTGGTACTTCCTATATATAAGTGTTTTAATCATATTAACAAACTTTCGTGGGAAAGTGCCACGTGGGGCTCGATGTAAATTATTTTTCTGTACTGTTAAAGAAAAACGATTTTTATAAAATTTTGTTAAAACCGTTGGACAAGTGAAATCTCCTTACAACATGGAGAAAACATCGAATCAGTTTAGCTCCGTGCCCAAAGGAAGTTTCATAAGTTCAGTTTTTCCTTAAAAACTTTTGCAATGAAAAAAAGAATCTTCCCGAAAACGATGGTTCGACAATCGAGTTTCAGCTCGAACTCAAGTTGTAGGAAAATTTTCTTAAAACTTATTTTGCCACCAAATTCTTTTAAAATGTATAACTCAAAGACCTGTTATCAAACTAACGAAAACCCTCCCCATAGCGCTAGTGTGGACAACGATGCAGTTAGCGCCGCGCCATGAGGGGTTTTCCTAAATATCTTCAACGATTTATCGATTATCGGTAAGCTTAAAACTTTATGGAATCACTTTTGTGTGTGTCATCGCTCTTGGTTATTCGAATCGTATCTTCTCACCGCTCTCGCTCGTCGAATCTTTAATCGATCGCTCGCTTATCTAGACGCTTTTAATCGCTACTCTCACTCGCATCAACCCTTACGACCCTACTATTGGATTAATTTCGGGACGAAATTTCCTAAAGCAGGGGAGACTGTAACAACCCGCACTTTCGTGCGTTGTTACTACTCGATACACTCGTTACGCCTAGCACCAGAGATTCGGATCATAACGTAACTACCTCAGATATATCGCTAAATCGAGGTATAACCGAATAATTACGCATATTCTATCGTTATTACAAACCTATTTTCATAAATTATAACACTCACGATGCTGTTGAGTGAGGACATAATCTACCCTCCTCAATAACCGTGAGATGTCAAAACGTAAACAAGCAACGCTAACAAAGACTATCGGGTGAGTACCATGTCTCCAGCCATCGTGACGATGACGGCAACACGAGCAAGTAGTGCCCCGATAATCATTGTGGCTCATCACATCGAAGAACGCACTCGAAGGCACGCGTAACTCGATCATCACACCGAATATTGGATATATAGATGCGTATATGCGACCTTTTGTGATTAATTATAATAAATAATTAAAAACTTATATAAATATATGAAATTATGGCCCAAACTGTCGAAAACGCGCCAAAAACGAGGACTAAAGGCTTCCGTACAGACGGGCCAGCCAAACGGCTGGGCAAGTCGATCGGACGGGCCAGCCGATCGGCTGGGCCGCCCGATCGAACGGGCCAGCCGATCGGTTGGGCCGGCCGATCGGACAGAACAGCCAACCGGCTGGGCCGCCCAATCGAACGGACCAGCCGATCGGCTGGGCCGTCCGATCGGACAGGCCAGCCGATCGGCTGGGCCGGCCGACCGAACGGGCCAGCCGATCCGGCCCGCCTTTCCTCCTTCTTCCTCCCCTCTTGCCTATAAATACCCCATTCACCTCCCAAACACTTGTTGTTACTGTTGCTGCTCGACCGGGACGCTCTTGACCACTTTTCTCTCGATTTCTCCCGATTCTTGTAAGTTTTCAACCCAAATCTTGTACTTCTATAATCTATATTCAATCCTACACCTTTCTACCTTTCAAATTCCAACTTTCAACCGTGGAATCTCTGGATTTTGGGGCATTCTAGGGTGATGTCACCATGAAGTTCTTATGAACTTCAAGAGAAATGTCATCCCAAGCAAGAAGGACTCGGATCCTGGTGATTTCCAAACGATTTTACATAAATCTCGTCTAAATCCATGATTTCTAACCAAGAAGTTACAGATTTGAGATGTTCTAGAGTGATGTCATCATGAAATTCTTTTGAACTTCAAGTGTTGGCCTTATTCCACCAAGAACAACTCAGATCTAAGAACTTCCGCAAGAATAATCAAGGTTTCCACATCAGATCTATACATAAGAACGGTGGAAACAGAGCTTAGACCGACCATCTACTCATTCCTAGTGTCGTGTTGGTCAAAGATCTGATTCCTGCCGAAGAGACGACCGGTTTCGGGTTAAACACGGAAGAACCGCCAAGAACGACTAGTTCTGATGAAACGGGGTGATTCCCGACCGTTAGAACAGGTCGGAATTGATGGGATTTCAGTTGTTCAACGCGTCACAACAACGTCTCGACCAAAACCACCGAAAAACACGCGAAATCGTCAAAGGAACAGCTGAACAGGCTGGCCGATCGAGCGGCCCAGTCGATCGAGTGGACCAGCCGACCGACTGGACCAGCCGATCGAACGGCCCACTCGATCGAGCAGTCCATCCGAATGGACCAGCCGATCGAACGGCCCACTCGATCGAGCAGTCCATCCGAATGGACCAGCCGATCGAACGGCCCACTCGATCGAGCAGCCCACTCGATCGAGCAGTCCATCCGAATGGGCCAGTTCAATCCAATCTTCGTCCAATTTCATGTAATTCGATATCGTTTAACGCGTAACCCAATACTCATGTAATTAGTCTGAAATCAGGACATTTTCAGGCACCATCCCGTCAATCCAACCGAATACGCACTGTGAGTATACTTGACCACTTTTTATCGAATTTTGGGTGTAACATACGTTCCTTATAAATCGAATTTATCAAACGAATGAATCAAATTGTCAATCTATCACTTGCGAATAACTGTTTGCATAGATATACGTGATGCTAGTTGCATGTATGCTAGGACTTATACTCGTGACGTCCCACCACGACTAGTATAGTACTATTGCGCCCGACGGGGTCTAGTTATGCCATCAAAGAGTCGAGCATCGATGACTTAGCTGGTAGTATCAGTTTTGTGAGTATATATGTCGTGTATTACGTTTATGCTTGTGGAAATTCGCAGCACTTTTAATCTATTATACTACTACGTATCAAACCTGTATACTCGCTAATACTTTTGTATTGACAATATTTTAACGTATGTTGCAGGTTTAGTCGAAGTCTACATCAAATCAAGCTAGGAAGTCTAGAAACTCACCTAAAATCTAGGTTGTCGGATTTGAATTGTTCGAGAGGACAAGAAATCTGTGATAACGTATGTGATTGTATTGTTTGTTAGTATGGGATAACAAATGTAATAAGTATTATCGCAATGTAGTTGTTATGGATTCTCTTGAGCAATCTGATTCGCCTAGTGCCGCGCCCCGATGATTCCGCCATCGGTTGGGGTGTGACAATAGGACTCATTTGAATCGTCTCAGAAGTACTGAACAACCGAAATAACAGCTTCGGTTTCATCAGCTGCATCTATTAAGAAACTGTTCGACACAGACATGTATCGGGAAAGAAGCATATAAAGAACCTTCAAAAGTTAGACATATTTTATTAGCTATTATACATCGTTTAATAGCACGATAAGAAGGATGAGATATCGACAGTTAGCTCGAAGAAGTTTCTCTCGATCAGGTGTTCCAATAGATTCCCCATGTTAACAATGTCCTATTAATTGTTTCAGATGACATGCTTGGTAACAAAGACAAACTGTTAATGTTAGGTGTTCGGATAGATTCTCCCTTTTAACAATGTCCTGTTAATTGTTTCAGATGACATGCTTGGTAACAAAGAGGAATACTTTCTTCTGTTTTATTTTTTTCTACTTTTAGAAAGGTTTGATGTTGGACGGAATATATGGATGGAAAGCCCGCATAGTTTGTTTTTTTTTTATAATTTTACAGATGATTTAGAGAACCAGAGAATACGTTATGAGATTCTTCGAGAATTAGAAAAGGAGAAAATACGGAACGACAAGGGTGCTGGTCTTTTCTCCCACGTGTGATCCAAAGGTCGGTCTCGGGTGGGCATAAGATCCATCGCACCTATTGTCGGATCTGTGACTCCATGGAAGATGTGATTAAGGTAAGCGTGTCGTATCATGGGTCATAAAATGGAACATAATCCCAAATTGTCTACAGAAGCGTTTTTATCATGTGTCATATTAGAGTAGTATGAGTCTGAGTCCATTGTGGTTCGTGAATGTTTCGAATCATCATAGAAGACGTGTCAGGTTTGTATTTTGCATAGCCACCGTTTCCGTAGTAAAAAAACGATTGCGGTTTGCACATTCAATCTTCATTGCTTCATTATAATTAATAATGCGGTCTCGATTGAAGATGCAATTGCAAGACTGTTTGTCGGGCTTCCCATGCTCACACAGGGTGGTAAACCACTAGTTTGCTTTTTTTATAATTTACAGATGATTTAGAGAAACATAGAATACGTTACGAGATTCTTCGAGAATTAGAAAAGGAAAAGATCCGTGGGCCCTATTGTCGGATCTGTGACTCCATGGAAAGATGACCGAATAGAGATCTGTATACACCCTTGGTATTTGTTTACCACATGACACATGATAAAAGCGCTTCTTTAGACAATCTGAGATTATGTTCCGCAAATTGGGAACCACATTGTAGACTGGTGGGCTTGAATGGTTTTAATAATATTTGAAAATGGATATGATCGTGTCAAGATCTTTATCTATCATGTCATCGACCGACTGCTCGAAATCCCTTTCGTTTCTTAGGTTCGCATTCGACACAACACAACAAAAAATAAACTTCAAAAAAACAGTGCTTGATACGCATCGTATAGGCCTATACGATGCGTATCAAGCCCGCCACCAGACATAACCTGCACCTGTCAGTCTGCCATGTCTTTTACTTTATTTCAATACGCATCGTATAGGCCTATACGATGCGTATTGAATTGAAAACGTGTGCGGATAGACATGGGGTGTGCCATTAGAAAATCCCTTGTCAATTTTGCCATATTAATTTAATTTAATTTAATTATGAACAAATCACCCTCACGTGCCCATCACATCACATGAGAAGTATTTCTTTCTGCCTTTTCCCTTCCAATCTTTTTTAAAACACTAAGAAGGTGTTTGGTTCGCGGATTGATTTAGAATTGGAATTGGAATTTGTAAAGGAATTGGAATTTTAAGGAATTGGATTTGGAATCTAAACATTCCTATTGGAATTGGAAATCGTTGAAATTGGAATCTCAATTCCATTTTTGTTGTGTTTGGTTGTCAAATGAATTGGAATCCATCATCCCGACACCCACAACCACCAGTTCGGGTCAAAACGGTTCGGGTCAAAGCGGTTCGATTCGAAACGGTACTGATCGAAACGGTTCGCGTCGAAACGATTCGATTCGAAAAGGTACGGGTCGAAACGGTACGGTTCGAAATGGTACGGGTCGAAACGGTATGGGTCGAAATGGTACGGGTCGAAACCGTACGCGTCGAAACGTTACGGGTCGAAACCGTTTGCGTCGAAACGGTACGGGTCGAAACGGTTCGGATCGAAACCAGTCTGGGTCAAAACGGTTCGGATCGAAACGGTACGGGTTGAAACGATGCGGGTCGAAACGGTCAGAGATTCCAATGAATTTACTTTAATTCCTTCAATTATAGGAAGGATTTTGAATTCCTTTAGTTAAAGGAATTTGAAGGAATTAATGCCTAATTCCAATTCCAATTCCATTGTGAACCAAACACATGAAGATTGGAATTGGGATTTCAATTCCATCAAATTCTGTGAACCAAACATCTTAAGAGATGGAATTCAAATTCCAATTCCCTTAAATTCCATTAAATTCCTGCGAACCAAACGCCCCCTAAGGCTATGCGGTATGGTGATGGTCCTCCCTTGGAGGATGATCCGCCACGTAGGCGCCACGTAGGACTGGTGTGAGGATGGGGAAAAGAGGATGGAGGTATGAAAATGGGGGGATGGACCTAAAATGTATATGTATATATTGTATGTATAGGTGTGTGAGAAAGGGGATGGTTGTTTTTTGTCTTGTTGTGGCCCGTCGGACACATCCACCTGCGAACGGTGAGGACGCCGCTTGGGGAGGGGGGGGGGCAACATGGAAAGAGGACCGGCGCCGGTGGGGGACGGTCCAAAGCCGATCCCCATACCGAGCAGCCTAATTTCACAATTCAAAGAACTCATAACCTTTGATCGTCCTTCAAACAATAATCCAATGGTAGACAACATGGTCAACTGTAACCTTCTATCCCGAATCTTGTACTTGAGCTAATCCATGACGAAGACTCTATTGTTGTGCCAAGGAGGGTTCAGGTTGTGGCTTTGTGAAAGGGTATATGTGTCAAAGAGCTCCAGAGATTATACCATAATTGTTGGAGAGGTGTAACAAGAATGAAGCGATTGCTAGGGGTGTTGTAAATCAAAATAAGAAATTGAAATGTCTGCTATATGGTTGTTTTGTATCTTCTTGTTTGTTAAAAAATGACCTAAAAATGTTGTGAAGGTCACTAATAGGGTTTAATGTAATATAGATATGGTTATGTTTATTTGCGAACAATGTATATTGCTTTTTTTTTTTTTTTTTTTTTTTTTTGGGAATGAAACTAGTAGTTATTACTTATTAGTGTTATCCCAATTTGAACTCAATGTGTCAATGTGTTTGCTCAAAGACCAAGCCCAACCATTTGCAAATGTGCAAGACCTAACCAACGAAATCTACAAACTAACCCATTAAAATTATGCATTCCGAATCTGCAAGCCAACCCATACAAAACTGCAAATTTCAAATCCGTACAAAACTGCAAACAAAAACTGCAATTAATTCCACTAAATCTGCAAAGTGAATGTGCAATCAAACCAAATAAAGGGCATATAAACTATTACATAATTACATAATACCATGCATCATTAAAACATGGATATTCAAATACATATAACAATTTCAAAATGATAACCATACACAACACCATCGATATACTACTACCAAAACATTACCAAATGATTGTCACCGTTCTTGACTAAATTACAACATAAAACACCACATAGTTGACACTAAACATCATAAGTTGAATCATTGACTAGATCTCTAATTATAACCCTTACCGTCACATTTCTTATATGTAATAGTTTGACTACATCTTGCCATCTTCCCTTGCTTAGATTGTAACACCCCAATTTTTTCGTTTATGATTCTATACCCTTGGTATACAACAACAACGAAAACGACAACAACGACGACGACAACAACAACAACGACGATGACAACAACAACAACGACGACAACACTTGACGTTTTGGCAACTTAGGGTGCTTATTGTAATTAAATAAATCACTAAGGAGAATTAATGGAACTCAAGGGATTAGGGTTTAAAAATTTATTGTTTAATAACCTTGGGGTTTATATACAACATGCTTGGGAAACTGAGGGACTTCCATGTAAATTACCAATCATCTTCCTTTTCATAAACCCTAGAGGATATGGCGAAGCCTGCCCTCTAAAACCCGGGGTGGGGGGGGGGGGGCAAAACGAATATACCCAAAAAATTCTATACGAAAACTACAATATAACACTACTGAGCGAAAAACACAACACACACAACAAGAAAACTTTGAAGCACTTCATGTTCTTCCTATTCATTACAAAGTAACCTTCAATTGAACCTTATTCTTGGAATGTAGGTTTCTTTCATAATAATAAACCCTAAAACATAAAGCCATGCGTTTAGGTGGGTGTGCACGGTTTCGTTAGAAGGATGCTTTCGGTTTGGTGCTTCCTAATTGATCAAACCCATGAATGTTCGATGAAACTGTCATTCGGCTCGGTATGGAACAAATCTATTCACCCTTTCAACGTCGTCTTTTTTTCTAAAAAACGTATATACCCAAAAATTTCTATATGAAAACTAAATATATGACACTACTGAGCGAAAAAACACAAGAAACACAACGAGAAAACTTTCAAGCACTTCATGTTCTTCCTATTCATTACAAAGTAACCTTCAATTGAACCTTATTCTTGGTTCAATTGAAGGTTTGTATAGTGTACGAATAATAAAGTAAAAAGGAACTTACCATTCTCCAACTTGACATGATCGGCCAATAACTGATCATATTCGACTTGGCCAATAACTGATCATATTCGACTTGCATCTCAAAATGGTAACCTAGCTCTCACCTCCGAGAGCTCCATCTTCACAACCTCCAAATCTTCAACGAATTTATCCCGAAGATCGTAGGCAACCTCCGATGTCGTTCCAGAAACACAACCAGAAGTAGAGGAGACGCAAAAAGGAAAAGCAAAACGCACACATAAAAAGAAAACTGATACCCGAGCGAAAAAAACGTGCAACCGTGGGATGATACCCGATCTTGGCTCGACGTGTCGGATGACCCATAATAGGTAATATTTTTGTATTATTTTTTTTATAAATTCTTTTTTGTTTTATTTTTTTTATAAATTCTTTTTTGTTTTATTTTTTTTTGTATTAATTATTTCTTTATTTTTTAGCAAGCAACCAAAGTAAAACCGTCTTTTGGAACCGAATCCGAGAGCTTCATTTCAAGCTAATGGGTAGGGGAGACGAATACAGGCAGGCGGATTCAATATCAGGCAAGTGGACCGATATCAACAGGAAGTTTACAAATTTTCATACCGCTTACCAATGGGTAAAAACGGATGGAAAAGTGGCCACAACGACAAGGACATTACACAAGCCGCCTTAATCGAGCATCAAGGCACTCAAGGTAATTTCCCGTACTTGAAGTGTTGGCAACTTCTTCGGAATAGCCCCAAATGGGCCGACGTCCCTACCGTAGGAACTCATTCGGGTCGGTCGGCAAATAAAAGGCCGTCAAGGAGATAAAAAACCAACGAGTCTGGTGAACCCGAAACGCCGACCTCCGACGCCCGAAACATCGACGTAACCGATGATATTCCAGATGAAGAGCCGGTGCAAGAGCTACCACGACCCGCCGGAAGAGCCGCTGCAAGAAGCAGTGCGAGATCGAAAAGGCCCGAGTCATCGTCGATGTCATCTGACATGACTAATGCATTTTTTTTGAAGGTAAACCGACGCCTTCAAGACATACACGAACTAGGGAGTGAACGTATGGAGGAGAACGGGGAAGTGACCGAGATTATGCGGGATAGACAATGGGCTTATGACTTTGAATTCTACTCCAAACCGCACGACCACCTAATCGGAAAAGCGTTGAAAATGGCATTGGCACAAAAGGAGTGAATCGAAAAAAATATAATATTTGAGTTTTTTATTTTATTTTAGTGATGTTTTTTAATTTTTTTTATGTGATTTTTTTTTTATTTTAGTGTAATTTTTTTTAATTTTAGTGTAATGTTTTTTAATTTAATGAAATGGTTTTTAATTTTATAAAGTAAGAAATTAATTTATAAAATATTGAAAATTAATAATTGAGTAATGATGAGGTGGAGGCTTTATGACTACGCCATCTAATGATATAACGCCCCGTCCCGTGATGACATGGTGTGCCATGTCACATAACGCTCTCAAAGGGGCTTTATGACTACACATGCCCTAACAATATAAGCATCACTTCTGTCCACTTTGGTTGGGTCTTTCCAAGAGAGAGCACACCACCACCATAGGTGTCAATGATGATCTTTCTACCGGTGAGACCGTGGGTCCACCAATCACGAACCGGCCAGATGGGTTCAAGTGAAAGATAGTGTTTTCATCAAGGTATTGAGAGGTGATCACTGGCTTAATCACATGTTCCTTAAGATAAGCGACGTTAGTCATAGTTTCATCGTGTTGGGTGGAGATTAGAATGGTGTGAACCTGTATGGGAACATTGCACAGTTGTCTACTGTCACTTGGGTCTTGCCATCAGGTCTGAGCCAAGGGCAGGTCTTGTTTTTCCTAACTTGAGTTAACTCAGCACCAAGCTTGGTTGCAAGGACATGGATTAAGGGCATAAGCTCGGAGGTTTCATCGGTTGCATAACCAAACATGTGACCTTGATCACCTGCACTGATTTCCTCGGGACCATGAACACCCTGGGCAATATCCGGGCTTCGCTGCTCAATATTGACCAGCACATCGCAGGTGTCTGTCTACATCAACAGATGTGAACCGGATATTTTCTCATAATATACAACTTAAGTGGTGATCTCACCAAAGACCATGATCAAGTTTTACTTTACAATGTAAAAGGTTTAAATTCCCAAAATCTAGGTTAGGTCTGTTCTAACATGATAAGACTCGACTCGACTATAAGTATGGCCATGAGATCCTAAGTGCTATTCTTGTCTCTGTCTATTGTCAGGTAGTTTAAAACATTAAGTTTTGACAAATCATAATCCAATAAGCTGCATGACTTCATCCAAATGCTCAAATACTCCTAAACAAACTTGTGCTAAATTATCGCTCATAGAGTTGTCATTGATTTAAGAGGTGATAATATAATATTTGTGATATTACAAATCAAGAAAATACGATGGCTGCTACCTGTTGACAGCCTCCATTCACAACCACCAGCCCTTGATGCGGGGTCGACTTTTAAAATATTATATTTGTCTTAAACATAACTGCAAAAGTATCATGACATCAAGAGTAAATTGCCATTTTAGTCCCTGAGGTTTGTCCTAAATTGTCATTTTAGTCCAAATAGTTTTTTTTTCTCTTCTAGGTCCCCGAGTTTTTCATTTTCTTGCCATTTTGATCACATTGCCTAACTCCGTTAAAAAACATCAGTTTTAACCAGGGGTATTCTTGGCATTTCCGTAATAATTATAATACTAATAATCATAGTTGTTAAAAGCTATCGGCTCTTGCACCTAGGCCCAATTTCCTAGCTAGGCGAGGTAATTGCGCCTTAAGTCAAGGCAACTGCGCTTTAATTCTCCATGTGATGGTTCATGCGCAGATTCCGGCCAAATTCTCTAAATTCCGGCAAGATTACAGCTAGATTTCTACTTTTATCCAGGCAAATCTTGATAATACAGATATGCTTCTGCACACGGGGTCGTGCTCAGCGGACACGAGGGCGTGGTCAACTAATGCAGACAAACTGCAATTAATGAAGGAAGAGAAAAGGGTGGACACGGGGCCGTGTCCAGGCTTCTGTACAGGCTATAAATAGGGGTGCTTGGTTCACTTCAAAGGCATCCCTTGGCACACCACCTCTCTCACACTTCACCCACCACCCACCACCATCACAACACCATCATCCACCACCATCATCCATTGTCCATCATAGAGTGTGTGAGTCGTCTCGGGATCCAAGATTGATCGTAAGAGTTCTTGACAATCAAAGGCCATGTTTGCCTAAGTCTCTTACATCACTTAGTGAAGACAAGTATTTAGTGTAATACTTTTTATTTTTAATCTTTTGCACTTTTTAATTTTTAATTGGTTTTGTATTAATGACTTTAATTACTAGTTTCTTATGTTGAAGGTGATTCTTCCTTATCGTTTGTCTGTGGTGTCTTGGCATTATTTTACTGTCTATATAAAATAAAAGATTTTCACCATTCATATCTCCACGGTCTATATGGAGGTATGTTAGCTACCTGGTCGGGGGTTAAGGGAACAGTTTGGTAAGAGTCTTGCCATTGTTCAGTGTATAGATCCTGCAAAGGACCTGGGTCAAATTTAGTAGGATCTCCTTCAATACCCACCGGTATTGGATGACGGGGGTCCAAACTATTTGATCCCCTCATAAGTTAAACTACTATTAAACTTTAACCCGGCTACTTAGGACTGTATCCTTGCTGACTCAGACTACTTAGCCGAGGGTAACGTCGCCTTCAAAAGAGGGGCCTACCACATTATGCATTAATAACTTAATTAATTATCTTTCAATAATCCGACCCTTTAGGATTGTATCCTTGCTGACTTAAACTACTGGGTTGAGGGTAACGTCGCCTTCAAAAGAGGGGCCTACTACAATAACTAAGATAATCTCTTAAATAAGTGCAAAAGTGCGAAAATAATCAAAGGTTACACTACACACGAGTCGGATCCAAGTGATTCATCTTGTCTATCTGTTTTTACTTTTATTTTATTTTTCAACATTTTAGTTAGTTTTATTTTTCTAGTTTAAAAACCTTTTTTCTAACATTTTGATTTGATTAGACGTTGAGGATAAACCGGTACTAAAAGCTCTTGTGTCCTTGGACGACCTCAGTATCTTACCAACACTATACTACGATGGGTGCACTTGCCCATATGTGTGTTTAGTGTTAGTGAATATCGTGTTTATAAATTTAAAACTTGGCTAAAAAGTGTAAAAATGACTTAAAATATATACCTAAAAATATAACACACTTCACGCACATCAATACCCTTGGTTAAAACTGAGGGTTTTTAACAGAGTTAGGCAATGTGATCAAAATGGCAAGAAAATAGAAAACTCAGGGATCCAGAGGAGAAAGAAAAACTATTTGGACTAAAATCTCAAGGACTAAAATGGCAATTTACGCTTCTAAAAAGAACAACTTTAGTATGTTGGAAGCAATAGTACTTTACTTTGATAGATGCTTGAACAAATTAGTATAGTTAAATAAATTCATATAGGGAGCGGGCACCCATGAGTACCCATTTTGACCCTCTACAAAGAAAATAGTAGACATTCCAAATCTCATCCATTAGCGAACAAGTGGGTCAGTTATAGGTATTTATTTTATTGGTACCATGTCAAACGGGTAAAAAAGTTGCTCCTGCTTGCCTGTTTTGATCACATATATATGACTACTGTAATTAGACCAACAAAAAGAACTGAAACTTTAATCAAAAGTTGCCCATGTAACAGCTTTATCCCACCATTGATAGCAGATGAATTTAAAAGCTAGCAACAATGAATTCATGTAGTAATCAGGCAAAGTTCAAATCACAATGTTTGTCGGCATACATTAAATATATTTGATTATTAAAGGATATGATAACTTCCAAGTTCATTCTTTAAACTGCCATTCTCTACGGCACAAAGGACAGTGTGCCTGGGGAGTCTGTGAATGCACCCATTTCAGAATGCAGTGAAGATGGAACGCGTGATTGCAAGCACCCCATACTGTATTAATCAAGTAAATCGAACTAGTTAACCCCGATTATTATTATTATTATTAATATTTTTTAATCACAAGATATTGGCATGCATGTCAACTTGGGTTTTGTTTATTTTTTTTATATAAATAAAACTAAAAGAAAAATGGGTCAGAACTCGTAGAAAAATGTCTTTATTCCCCAAATTTTTGTCAAGATAATATTTCTATGATCATATTAAGTTTAAAAGTTTATTTGTTGGGCCAATAAGAACTAGAGCCTAGAGGTGACAATTTGGAGCGGTCAATTTGGGTCTAATGTTCTGAATTCAGTATATTTTGAAAAAAAGGAGTCCAGCGGATCAAACGAGTCAAAAGAGTGTTGTTTTTCTTTTTCTTTTTCTTTTTCATGCATATTATTGTTTAAATCATTTGTTTTATTGATATAATTATACAGATATAGTTCTTGTAGCCATAGTTATTTTTCCAAATTGCAGTATCGCTAAAAAATGTTAGCAGATCAACCCGGACCCATTTTGACCCGCACTAAAAATCACACAAGTTGAACCCCCATTATTCACTCGCTTATTTTGTTACCTCATATAGGGTCAAACGCCTCTTGGTAGAATAAATAAAAGGTATTGTTTGTGTTAGCAAAAAAGACGTACATGTTGCGAACATTCAACAAACATGAAGTAGGATTGGTAGGACTTACTTGGTGGGCAGTCATCACCAGGGAGTTTACAAGCATCACAACAACCATCAAAAGCCCTCTTACATATCGCGCATGTTTCATCATCAACACCCCATGTCCATGAAGCTACCGCATGCCATCTATACATCACACACAACACTTTCAGTCCCTACCCGTAATAATAAAGAAGCCACATCTAATCTGAAATGAAACATACTCTGTTTTGTGGGTCCACCCGAAGTTCGTAGGCAATTGGTTAAGAAAGAGCGCAAACAACGGCAAGATAATTCATTCATCATTTGTAATGGCAATATAACCATAATAATATTAACAATATTGAAATGTACAAAGTAACTTGGTAAGGATACGCAAAAGCTTAACCTTCATGTCTTCTCAACAACTGCCCAAAAAATACACATTTCTTGCGTCAGCATGGTAATAAAGGGAAGATAACTTTCGACTACCAGTGTATTGAAAGAAATTACATATTACAAGATGGTGTTTTTTGCTTAAAAAATCAATCATTTCAGTTTCATTTGTCTATTTCAGTAATAAAGTACATAGATATCAGCTTTGGGTCGTACAAAGATGTGTACCTGTCTTACGTTCTTATCAACAGAACAGATATCACACTGAACGATCCTGTTAACAAATGAAATGGGTCAAGGGGCTAATTTGCCAAACAGGTTAAATTTTTAAAGAAAAAAAGGTATACAATCACACCGGTCAAAGAGCTAGATGTAACAAATGGATTTAATGCTAAGAAAATGTCTAAAATTGAAACGGGTCAGGTCAAATCGGTTGAATGAGTTAATGCTTAATACGTCATAGCACTTCAGCCATGGCCAAACCATACACAATTTTGTATCCTAAAGATGACCATGGCACACAATATAAACACAAGCATCCAGTTAGTAACATCCTGACCTAGAAGTTGGAATCAGTGATTGATGAACGATAATTATTTGATATTTAAAAATCCACTCTATTCTCAAAATTTGAAAAACTGGGAGTTGAACTTTAAATCATAAAATCTAGTGATTTAGAGTTGTTCTCGCAATAATTAGTATTCTAAATGATCTTCATCCACAAATCATATAAGACGAAAGAAACGAACAAAAACCTAATCAAATGTAGTGATGCCTAGATTTCGAGTTCCAGCACCTGAGCTACAAAGTTATCGCATAATTTAACTGTTTGTCTGATCATTTGTATGCTATAACCCTAATTCTGAATAAGTGAATCTCATAACCGGAGAAAATCCAAACAATTTGACTTAGCAGGAAACACATGAACTCACATGGAAGAAAGAAATTAGGATTTAGTTTCAAACATCATAAAGTAAATGCTAAAAAGAGTCATACATAATATAATGATTGTCGTGGACTAGAACATCATGACTATTTTACCCAAAATCAGACATCAATATTAGCCGTGCGAAAATGACGAACCTGGATTTTCGCTGCGAGCCCTGGTCTGCTCTGCTGAAGAAGATAAACAAATGGAGATGTCACTTCATTCTCACCTAAGGTAGTGTTTGTATGTTTACTGCTAGAGGCGAAATAAAATGGATCACTATGAAAGTATGAAAAATAGGTGTTCAATAAAATGGGATCACCCATTGTGTATAAGTCCTTGGGTATGGTAGGGTTGGGTATGGGGCATGAGTTAGACACGTGAAATTTGAAAATCAACAAAACCAAACCCAAGTTGTAGGGGTATGGTGGACGTGGCTGGGCTGGCGTGGCCAAGCCACATCAACATTTTATATATATATATATATATATATATAGGGTAGGGTTCCAGCGTGAATAACCTCCCAAGAGTGAACTGTGTGAACAGATATGGACCATTGATTTCCTTTTTAGTTGTTAAGGGTAGGATTTTAATTATATAAAAAATTAGATTTAAATCATTATTTTAATAATTGAATTAAGTTACATCTTTCCTAATTTAAATTTATTATCCACATTATGTTTATTTATTAATAAGATAATTATCAAAACAAACAACAAATCACCAGATTTCAATTTTAATTTTTATTTCAGATTTCATCACCAGAATTCAAATGTTGATTTTTAAGATCCACGTAACCTTCATAATTCAACGGTATATGTAACACCCCGTGTTCTCAAATGTCAAAGTCAAAGTCAAAGTCCAAGTCAAGTTTGACTTCTTTGACTGTAATTAGTCTATTTTATGTTTTATTATTTGTATTATGTGGAGTAAGTGTTGTAAATCAAAGGAATCGAAGTAATCGAACGTTTAATCGACGCAAAACGCTTTACGACTCTGAATAGTAGAAAGTAACAATGCGATAAAGTCAATCAATCAATAATCAAGCTAATCGAATCATCACTCGAACTCGAAACTCGAATTATGCGAATTTGGTGTTATATTACGTGTGTGTGTGCCTTACGTATTACCTGTGCGTGCTTACTTTATGTTATGTGTGGTGATCAATCGAATCGAAACTCGAAACTCAATCGAACTCAATCGAAATCGAATTATGATGAATGGTAGCGAAAGGATAGTGTGAAATATAGATGCTTGTATGTAGATATAGTGGTTGGGGATTAAAAGTAATTTGAATAGGAAACTCTATCGTACTCGTATCGTCTTCAATCGAAATCGAAATATCAGAAATCGTCGCACCGAACACTCAAAGCAGGTTGTTGATCGATCAGGCTCCTAGCCAATCGAACAGCCCAGCCGATCGGACGGACTGTCCGATCGAGCAGGCTGTCCGATCGGGATGCCTGGTTGATCGGCCAGCTCTTTCCTCTTTGGGAAGCCTATAAATAGCCCTGTCATTGTCATTCTTTCCACTTTTGGAAACCCTCTGACCGACCAGCTCGTGTTCTTCACCAAATCCTTGTAGCATCTATCTATCTTTATAGATTGATTCTTGTGGGATGTTTAAAGTGCTAAATTGATGTCCTTGTTTGGATTCTTTATGTACTTTAATGTGTATGTTATGATTCACTGTGACCAAACCGGATCCTTATGGTATCTATCTATCGTCATAGTTAGATTTTTGTGGGATTTTTAAAGTACTAAATTGAATTCCTTGATTGGATTCTTTATGTACTTTAATGCGTGTGTACAAGCTGATGACCAAGTTGATGATTATGTGTTTATGTGATTAGTAGTGATTTAGATAATGAAACGAGTGTAATATCATAAGAACATGGTGGATACGCCGCTGATACTTCCTATATATAAGTGTTCTTATTGTATTACCCTTGTAGCATTATCCGGATCACTTTAGGATTATGTGTGTAGTTGATTCAAATGCTCAATATCCAAATCCTTGTAGAATATTTCTATTTTTAATATATTAGATTCTTAGAAGGATATCCAAAGTAATATTATAAATCCTTGATTGGATTTCTAATAAAACTCTTTTTGTGACAAGTTTCATAATCAAGATAATGTATTGCAATGCTAAACCTTTTTGCCAATTATTGGTTTCAAAGAGTCCATTTTCAAATGACAACTCCCGTAGTTTTCAAAGCATTGCAATACCAAACCTTTTGCCATTAATTTGGCCAACAAAACCTATGTACTCGCCAACATTCTTTGTTGATGTCTTTTTCACATATGTTTTAGGTTATTGATTATTCAAGCATGCTACAAATAGGAACGCATCCGGGCCTTAGACTTCTTTAAACAAAAGACAATTTCATGTATTCTTTGTATTGTAAAACAATGTTAAAAATATTGAAACAAATTAGTACCAGTTGTTGTGAGCAATTTGTAATGTAACTCCCCGATATTTCAGCCGTGTGTTGTTGTATTACGCGATTGGGGTGTTACAGGTTGGTATCAGAGCATTGGTTATAGGGAATTAGGTTATTAGAATGCCTTTAACCTAGTCTATAACCTTCCTAGGGACCCAAACATGAGTGGTCTTAGGATCTCTATCCTAATCTCCATCCTCATCACTCTTGCTACAACTACTCTATGATTTACAAATTATCCGACCTTAGATGATTTATCTTAAAACCCTTAGGCTTTATACCTTAAGGTGTTTCTCAAAATGTCTTTCTCAAACATTTCCATCAAACTCTTGGGTTTTAATAATGTGAACACATGTAATCTAGAAGGGTGGATGCCTATACCCCGAATTTTCTATCTAAGGCTAGAGTATTCGTACAAATCCACATTATTGGACCAGTCACTCTTACTTGGGAACTCTTGGGGTGAGTGTCCACTTACAAGCTAAAGCATGTCTTCTCGAAACATTATGAAAACCCATCTACCTTGATTAGTCGAACAATTTCTAAACACTACAACTTTTATAACCCTACTCCATCATATTACCTTCGGTAATATGTTTTTATTCAAAACTCTCAAAACAAATTTCATTTCATTTCACGACACTTTGTAATCTTATTTCATTTTCAAACATTATCTTCTCTCTTTCCTAATACAAAATTCTTTATCATTTGGATGAGAATTTTAATTTTTTAATATATACATAATTTCTTTATTTTAAAAATTCAATTAAAAATATTTTATCATAAAAATAAATTTTTAAATGTTAAAGAATTTATAACACGAACCATTAACTTGGTTTGTATTTTTCTCATCTAAAAATATTACAAAAGATTATTTTCAAGCATTTCTTATTTCAAAACAAAACCCACAACACTATTTCTTTCTAAATCCAAGAACAAGATTTTTGAACAAATACCAAGTCCGAATTTTTTTTTTCACTTCGGCATTTCATTCTTATGGCTTTCTCTGGAACTCACTTGTTCATTTTCACTAGTAACTATTTCTTCAAAAAGATGCCTCCTCGTCGCGACACTACCCGAGATGCTGAAATGGTGGCTCTAATCGCCCAAAAAAATGGCGTAATACTCAGTGGGACCCTTGAATTAGCTGTAACCATAACTAGTCTTGATGATAAGACTACTCTTGAGGCATCAAAGAAAACAAAAACCAAGCCTTCTAAAACGTCAAAGAAGCGTAAAGCTTCAAAGAATTTCACGATTGCTGCACCAATTTCACTAAACTCAGTACCTGTTAGGGGATTTTACCGTGGAAAACAACCTTTGTGCAATCGTTGCATCTATCATCACCAAGCTAATTCTCCATGCCGCCAATGTACAATATGTGGTCTACTAGGCCATCTAGCTGCGACGTGTCGCAACCAAAACCAAAACCAAAATCAAGCTACCCCTACTCAAACTCGCCCTTGATACCCAGCTGGAGCATGTTTCAATTGTGATCTAAATCATTTCAAGCAAAACTGCCCTAAGCTTGCTAATACTGACTTAGCTCATGGACAAATGTTCAATGTTAATGAGGCTCAAGCTGATGATCAAGCACTTATGATCATTTGAACCTTTACATTTTCTTTTTTCATCCAAAAAACAATGAACATCTCTCTATTATATTTTTAAGGACAATATAAATTTCAAGAAGTTTTCTTCATTCTTGTTATTCGTATTCCATTTACAAATTTCAATGTGATTACACTATGTGTAATATACAACTACACACCGACTTCAAAGATTCTATTCTTTTATGAACTAAATCTCGTAGTTTAGCATATTGTGATGGCACGCTAGTGCACTCAGACAATCTCTGCAACACGATCTCTACAAATACTATGAGCTTGTTTCTATGCAAAACACGTATGACAACCCGTGCTTAGTATAAGATGCATACTACCAGTTTGGTTAGTGTGAAATATATATTAACATTTGTACTAGAATGAAATACCTGCTACTGATTTTGCTGAATGCAAAACAAGTAGTGCTATCATTGCCAGTATGAAACACGTTTTGGTTCAATAGATGTTGTGTTATTTGATTTAGCTGTTACTTTGACCTTATTATTTGTTTCCCCAATTAACAAAATGAGCTACGTGGACCATGCGATGAAACGAATAATTGTGGGTGCACACATAATTATGAGGTTCGATGCATGGAAATCATAGTAAGCCTTGTTAAGTATAGTATCATAAAATATAGAGGGATTAGGTAACGGGACGGGTATGATGCAATAAGAACATGGTGGATACGCTGCTGGTACTTCCTATATATAAGTGTTCTTATTATGTTATTCATCAGACGTTATTCGAATCACTTGAAGATTTTATGTTATCCTAGACCCATATGTGTTATCTTAAACAAAGATCCAAAACCATCTATACTCTTTTCCACTTCTGACGAAGTATCCACTGAGGAAATGAATAACCCATTCATTTCCGCTTCTGAAGAAATATCCACTGGGAAATGAATAATCTATTCATCAATCTTTCATTTCCACTTCTGACGAAGTAATCATTGAGGAAATGAATAACCCATTCATTTCCGCTTCTCAAGAAATATCCACTGGGAAATGAATAATCTATTCGTCAATCCTTCATTTCCACTTCTGACGAAATATCCACTGAGAAAATGAATAACCCGTTCATTTTCCGCTTCTCAAGAAATATCCACTAGGAAATGAATAATCTATTCATCAATCCTTCATTTCCACTTCTGTTGGGCCCTTGAAGGTTTATAGATAAGTAGCAAGTTGGATTAGTAGGAAATGTGGGTTTATGGTTGTATTTGGGCTTTTTGGGTTAGTTGGGCCTAGGGTTTGGGGAGTCTCCTGTCGCACCCCGACTCGCAGCGGAAGCGCACGCGGGGAGCAACAAACACATGGCATAGATACGTTATTTACAAAGATACTATATTGTATTCCAAAGGTACATCAATTTACATTGCTGATTCCATGCTACAAGTATGCAGTCAACTTACGTTCTTGCAGATCACGTTAATATTCTAATCCGTATGCTTTTATACATGTATTCAGTTATAGAGCAGTTCTTGTAATAGCAAACAGAAGTATCACACAAATCTCAAGTCACCTGAAAAGCATGTTAAGTTTGGAAAAGGTCAACTACAAATAGTTGGCGAGTTTCACTGTTTTTGTTTGTTCCAGAAATAAGTTTGAACAGATTGTTTTGCACATTTGATTGAATATTATACTGAGCCCACAAGTGAAACCTTGACTCTTCACAAGTGTCGTGTCCCACATCCGACACCTCAACACTTTTCCACACCAAGTAGCTATGTCTAAAACTACATAGCGTGCTCACAAAGAGTGCATGGACATGTGTGATTACAGTAGAACCCATGGCATTCGTGCTAGCTCAATTGGGTTTGTCAGACCAATAGTACTATTCACACATCCATCAGCTCTCGTTGATCACTCGTGTTTGTGGGGAGTTTTCATGTATTAGTATAACTCAGATAATTCACATCACAACATGTATGTATGTGCAAGTATGTACGTATGTAACGTGCATTTCACCCCAAGTAAAACAGTAAAATAGTTTGAAAGCGGGGTAGTGAAAACTCACTTAGTATATAAGCACCACAATCGCAAGAGATGTATGTATTAAGGCTCTGACACTTCCTTCCTGATATCGGTTCGTTTTTGGTTAATTACCGAATATAGTTTTTCAAATTGGTAATTGAAATAACTGGAGTTCAGATGAGAATAATCATCTGAGAATCGACCTATAGCATAACAGTAGAGCTGTGGGTATTATCTTAGTTTCAGATTACAATTTGGCTTCCGGGCACTGTTTTGCGTGCCGAGCAAAGTCGTTTGTTTTAGATGTTTAGAAAGTAGTATGATCATATCGAATGTACTAATGGGTTGTCCATTAGAAATGATTAACTTGCTATTAAGGGAGTTCGGTTGTTTGGGGATCCCAGGTTGCCCAATTTTAAGTTTCCGTTTTCGCCGTCGGGGAATCGCCCGAACTGGCGTGTAACGTACCCCAAGTACCCATTTTGCCCTGGAACAATCTAGAATGACTGGTGTTCCATTTATTGCCAGTTTAGTCTTTGGTCAGTTCGCGGTTCCGGCAGGTTCTTTATGCGTTTACAGTTGCCAGTTTTGTATAAAATAATAAGATTTTTAATTCAAAAACATTATTACTCAATGTAAAATTCTGAAAATTTTTATATAAGTTGATAAAATATATAGAATTCTGGAAAAATATTTTCAGAATTTATAAAATTAATTTATTAATTTTAATAAAATCACGAAAAACTGTATTTTAACCTAATAATTTGCGCCCAATATTATCTTACTTCCAAATATTCCCAAAAACTCATAGAAGTGTGCCAATATGACCAGGAACTTCCTGGAAAATTTTGAGAATTTTCTGAATTCGTTGTACCGCGTTCCCGGCTACTGAAACTTCATGACAACGCGATTTTTGACACCCAAGTAAAACTCAGTTAATGATCCCCAAAATTTTCCAGGATGTTCTCCATTAGACTCAACATCCCTGCAATTTTTGGTGATTTATTGAGCTCTTTTAGTATTTTATCTAAAATTATTCCTTTAAAACAGTTAAAAATTCACCAAAATTCAGAAAATTTTACAATTTTAATCGACTCTTATTTTCACCATATATGATCAGCTTGCAAAATTTCAAATTCATTGAATACCCACGGACCAAGTTATGCTATAAACAATTCTGTATATCCTAGATTCGGTTTTCGCAAATTATACCTAGCGGTTCATGCGTTTTCAAGCAACTTTTGCACTTCCAGAAGTGATAGATCCTTATATTCAGTACCTAGATACCATAAACAACACAAATATGCAAAAACCCATGTCAATCAAGCCTTAAATCCGTTCTTTTTCGGTTAAAGATTGTTTTGTCCGAATTTTGTTGAATAAGTCGAAATTTCCATCCATAAACATTATTTTCCAGCATTAAACATCATACACAACTTTTTATACATAACCCCAACCTTGAACAGCCCTCATGGTTAACACTCAAAAGTATTTATAGTTTAGAACAAAGTCTTTTTCTTATGTTATAAAAAACACTATAAAAATCATCATAAAATTCATGTTACCTTTGATCTTTGATTAACTCTCGTCCAGATCCGATGTATGAAATATATGGGGGTTATGAGAAGTAATGAAATAAGTTTGCAAAGAATAAAAAGCACTTTATGGACTTGTTTCATGTATGGTGGCAACTTACAACACTTTAGGAATTTCTAGGAGCTCTTGACTTGGTCTAACATTTGAAAATTGTACTTTTAGATAAGTATTAGCTGCCATATAATGTTTGGGATAAACATCGGGCGTTAAACGCGCCCGCGGTTCGTTAAACATACACTTTTTCGCCCGTTTTTGCGCGGTTTTTAACGGTTTTGAAAACCAAACCCACCGACAACGAAACCGGTACACTTTGATATTTTGACTTAGAACAACTTATATTTATGTTAAATAAGTGTTTTTAGGCTTGACTAACTGTTTGTTGCATGTTTGGTTGTTTCTGTGTGTGTTAAATCGAAGAAGTTTCGTTACTGAAAACTATCTCGTTTAACGTGCCCTTTCACATTAAGGCTTCAAATCTTAGGTCATGGTCTTTGTCTCATATCTAAGTAATTCCATACTCTTAGAATCGTCCACGACACTATTGTTTCTGTCTAATTCGATGTTATTCAGTTTGTGCACTGTTAAACGGTAAGCCTTCGTTTAACCTGTTTTTCTACACCCTAAGGAATCATGCTCGCACTGTTTATCATTATTGATCATGTACTACTCATAACGTACCCGCAGATTCATCTTAGTCATGTTTGTTATCGTTTCATGAATCGTATAAGTTGTATGTATAATTAGGGTTCAAGCGGAATTAGGGTTTTAGGATTTAATTCATCGTAATTACTCAGGCATCACTACAAGCATTATAATTCCAATTTATCCACTAACGCACTTATGTCATACACTATAGTCCATGTATTTGGCCATTCGTATTCCTAGAGTCATCCAAACACACACAATTGCGTACTATTAAGTCTGTAACGCACTACATCAATTTAGGGTTTTCCGTAAACCTTTGTACATAATATAATTACTGTTTCGTATTGTACGTTATATCAATCATATATCATCACATTTCCAGACTTAATTCCTCACGAGTTTAATTGTATGCACATCGTGTCCTGTCATCAAGGACTAACAACAATGAGGGTATACCGGAATTTCACAATTGTCACATCTCCTCCCTAACCACTTACTATAAATAGAAGGGTTATGTCATTAGGAGCATGGTTGGTGACATTGGATATCTTGTATTACACATAATCATATGTATGCAAGGTTGGAGTAATCATCAATCAAGAATCTTTCTTTTTCATCTCCTTTATTCTTTCATAGCTTGTTTGTGTGATTCCGCCACCTTTCAAGTTAGCGCGATATCATTGTGATATCGTTACAAGACTTACAATTGGTATCAGAGCCTGTCGAACCTGATTCCAGGCTCGGATCTGATATCGCGGTGCTGCTGTTCCGGGTCACTGTTACTGTTCCTGGACTGTTTCTGCTCATCTCGGACGGACTTCATTTGATCTCGGATTGCATTCATAGCATTTCAGATCATCCCGGATCATCATTAGTCATCTCGGACTTGAATATTTTCTTGATCTTGGATTATCTTCATGTAACACCTCGAAAATTTGCGTCCTATAATGTATTGACACGTGTCATAAGCTTGGACGTGTTAAAGAATACTATAGAGGGACTAAAGTTGACAAACATAGAAAGTATGTGAATTCAAGGGTTCAAAACGTCAACAAGGGATAAATATACCTTACAGTAACCCTACATGATGCTCGTACCTTCAAACGAATGAATCATGGATCATACGGAACGAAATGTGGAAGAAAGTGAGAGATTACGAGCTACAGGGGTTAAATGTGTCAACATGTTTAAGTTATACCTCTGAGTGACCCTTTAACAAACCCGATGCTTTGTAACGGTAAAATATGCTCACTAGAATGCACGATATAAATTTCATCACGTTCCGTTATAATTTGGGAAGGTTATGACCAAATTCGTTTAAGAAGGGTTAAAAGCGTCAAACATTGAAAGTAATGACTTTTCGGGTAATAATAAACTAACCGAGGATTAATAAGTTGGGTAAAAGTCACTAGGCCCTTATACGTAAATAAGAAAGGCCCAAAATGCAAAGTTACCCCTCCGTAAATCCAAGAGCCAACTGCAATAATTGTAAAAGATTTGAAAAATCTTACAGTAGGTCTCAGGCGGGCCGCGTAAAGGTTAGCAAGGGCTTTACGCGGGCCGCGCTAGCAGTAAAAGATATGGGCTCTGACAAAGGGATTCATACGGGCCGCGTAAGAGTTGCAGGACCTCTTACGCGGGCCGCGTCAGACTCCCAGATGCAGAAAACGTGGACAGAAGCACTGTTTGGTGTTTTAACCGACTCTAGATATTATTACAAGAGCATGGGCACCCCCTAAACGACCCCTAGCACTCAGGGACACTTGTTGGTGATCTAGGAACCCTTGTAGCCTTAGTTGTAATGATCCTAAGCTCACAAATTCAATATAAAAGGCCATGAGATGCACACTTTGTAACCACACCTCATTTCAACACTTCTGATCATTTCTGGAGCTCAAGTGTCTTCACTACACATCTCTGGTCGTGCATAGGACTTAAGTAAGTGTGCCTAACCCTTCTTAGTTGAGTTTTTGCTTAGTTATTGCTTAAAAGTCAATCCGTCGTAATTAACGATTGACTTAACAATTAATCACAAATGGTCCAGTGATTAGTCGAATCAAAGGTAGTTATATGTTGGTAATTATGTGGGCATTAAACCCTTAAAAGGGCACCCTCTGATTCCCACTCTAACTAGTCCAAATGTCGGGTCAAAGTTGCTTAGAAAAAGTCAACAGAATGCTAATTTTCGTTTTAAGGCATAATTAACAATGTAGATGGCATGTAACCTGTTTTATCACTCATATAACTTGATAATAAGTATTATAACTGGTCTAAGCTTGTTTGATCCGACCATTTACTGTTTTTGTCACACCCCCAAAATCCACACGCGGAGTACCACCGCTTGGAGGCGTGACATGACCAGGATCAAGCCACCAATCATATCGAACATAATAAGTAATAAATGTAATTCAACCATCAACATGAAAGGTGTTCAAAACAAGACATATTAAGTGTTTAGCGGAAGCATAAATGTAAACCCAATGGAAGTAATAAGTTCAAATGTTTAAATGTTTTAGCAAGGCATCCACGATCCATGTCCCACAACGACTGTGCCTCCCGTGCAAGCTCCATGTATACCTAAAGTCCTGCAAGGCATGTAACAGAGAGTCAACAACTAGTTGAGGAGTTCACAGTGGTTTGTTCAGTTATAGTAGTCGTATTGTAAATCGTATGTTCGTTAGTAAACCGGGTATTGTATGCATTTGTATCGCAGCCCCCTAGGCATGTGTGCGAAGATTAGTGGGAGTTTCCCAAGTATTCTAGACTAGGTATAATTGTATCGCAGCCCACCCGGCATGTGTGCGAAGTTTAGTGTATGGTTCGCAGCCATTCTAGGCATGTGTGCGAAGATTAGTTCTATTATCGCAGCCATTCCCGGCGTGTGTGCGATGAGAAGTATTTGTATCACTAGTCTAGCAGTATCTTTCAATAACCTTCCTCTCCCGAGGCCCAAAGTACATAATCCCGACATTAACTTAAGTATCAGGAATATTCCAACCCATTCCCGACCCTGGGAGTCCCATGCCTTGGTAAGAGTGTGAACTCACCTTGGTTTGCTTGGCAGATACACAGAAAGATCAAGTCTAGTTGCTAGTGGTCAACCACGTCCTAACATGGTTACCATACAAGTCAGGTTTTGGTTTCGAGTAGTGCACATAAGTATCACATAAGCTAGCAGGTGATTAACACATATCGATTATGGCAAACACAAAGTGCACGTAAACATATTAGCAGTCAATTCCATAACATCTGATACTTGACGATCAAGCCCAATAAATAGGCGGCCCAACATTTTGTGCGGTCGGCACAGCCTTGTGCGACCCACATCATGTTGTGCGATTCTGATAACCACCCGGCCCAAATAGTCAAAAGCCCAAACATATATAAATACATGGCCCAATCTAAAGACATGTAAGAGTCTTGTGCCATCCAGATGGGCTTGTACGATTCGGTTGCCTTGTGCGATCCGTTTGGGTTGTGCGATCGGACTAGCCCAGCCCAAATGGTACACCCGGCCCAACATTACAACTTGTGCGATCCAATTAGCCTTGTGCGACTGGGGCACCTTGTGCGATTGGATCGTCTTATGCGACTGGACTTCTTTGTGCGTATGGACTTCTTGTGCGACCAAGAGATCTTGTGCGATTAGTTTAAATTCCGGATTTCATGCAATCGGTTACAAACATTCAATGGTTTCTAAACTTATCATTTATCAATTAACAAGTTTTCAACTATTCGTTTGACATACAATCGATCAAACCGAGCATACTTAAATGAATTCTCATGAACCCTAGATAATCATTTATTCATAACAACAACTCATCATCACTATCATTGGATCAAACAGAACATACTTGCATATCAAACACACATATGTCATCATACAATTCTTTGACAATAACAGTTTCTTCGAATATATATATATATATATATATATATATATATATATATATATATATATATATTTGAAACCGAACACCTCTTCCGAATCAACACCAAAGTTTGGCAACATATATACTAGCATGAACCCTAACCGGACAGACCAACATATAGCAATACCCAATCATCGATTAACATACAACCAAGCAATAACAAGACACTGACCAACTCATTCGGATTCAAACACATATATAACCAATCTGTAGGACCGGTTTTGCGACCGTTCGATTGCGTAACGAACGTTTCACGTGCGGAATCCGTGAACGAACGTGACCGAACACACGATAACGTACTACTAATGTGATTCCATTGCTAAACTTGACGTGTACGGTACAAGAATCACAAAATACAATACTTTCTCTCTCTAGAAAGTCTTCTCTCCAAGTCTTCTCCAAATCTTCTATCAAAATCTAACTCAACTAGTGACATAATCCCCTATTTATATGGTCAAGGCTATTTAATGAAAGTTCACACTAATTACAAGTTTGCCACCTTGCCATTTCTAACTAAATATGACATTATGCGCTTGATTCCTTCCGGCTTTTCACTACGACTCGGATTGACGAAGGCGATAGACAATAAATGCATCAACAATCTCCCCCTTGGATATTGCCGTAGTCAATCTCGTAGCGAAACTCATAGCGACTTGACTTTCTCTCTCTCTTGAGTTCCTCTTGCTTGAACAGAATCCCGGTGGATCTGTCTTCAGCTTCCGTTGCTCTCTTTCTTCAGAATCTTCAGGCTCCCCCTTTCGTCAAGCTTCCGTGCTTTTGGGATCGACACCTGGCTTTGCGTATCAACAGATTGAATGTTGACGGAATCTTCAGTGAGAGTCTTCAACATGACATTCTCGGATATAGCATGGTCTTCTTCAGAAATTCTGCCTGGATCTTTCTTTCTTTGGCTATAACTTTCATCAGACTTCCCCTATCACCCTGCTAGGATAGACATCTGGGATTTGTTACCACCATAGAAATTATCTCCTGACTTCTCTCTGTTCAGCTCATCATCTGCATCATCTGCATATATCTCAAACACTCTATCACAAACAAATAAAGTTGTGATTCAACTTAATGAATCAACTAATCATTTGAGAATTTTTACAATCAACCACTGATTCGCAAATTTGAAACATTCCAATTTCTGATTCAACCTAAAGAATCATTTTAAACATTTCAAATGACTTAACCAACCTGTCTGTTCATCAAGTTTAGCCTTTGAGATTTTGAAAATCAGCTCTTCACCATCAGTTGTCGAAAATCTTTTTGGATTTTTCAAAATAAGAAATGTAAATGCAAAGACAGAAATTTAAATGCAAAACAAACATATTTTTGTGAGTTTGTGCAAGAGGATCATATCAGTTTTGAAACACATCACAAGCACCGTTAAGCTTTTAATCGTTTTAAGTTCTAAACGATTCATGTAGATTGACGATATAATTGTCCTCTTAAATTTTCATACAATTTTCAATCTATTCAGGATACTATTTAGGTATTTTATGAACTTAGTTCAATTCATGTGTCCCACCTCTTGAATATACTCCCGTATCCAGAATCCCAATATTCAGTCTTACAGGTATGAACACTACAATGATGTCTGTACATAAATTAGGGGAAAGATGCGAGAACTAAGGGATCTCAGGTCAGAACTTCCGTTCAGCAGAGAGATATCAGCTTCGACTTAGCAGTGTGTCCCCTTTAGAGGATCTTTTCAGCTACAACAGATGATTATCAATTTTATTGTCTAATCAACTGAGGGCTTTATGCTATATTTCAAGCATTTTGTGGAAAGTATTAGCCAAGGACTAGGTCAGAACTACCGTTCAGCAGAAGTCCCGGAATAATACCCCAGACATCATAGAGTATAAACACCTAGTATATCAGAATACGAGACCTTTCAAACGAGATTTCACGGGTTACCTATATATCCAAGTAGTGTTCCCCACGAATTTCACAAGTTTGAAATTTTAGGTTTATATCCCGAATAAATCTACTAAATGTACAAAAACCTATCGTCACATCATCAGTGAGACCGTTTATCACATTTGACATTACATTTCTTTAGCGTGCTGTGATAGTCCACTGATTTACTATCATTTCCTCTTTTTCACAACAAAACTCGTTTTGACTTTTTCAATGTTTTTGACATTTTCAAATTTTCTATTTTTTTAAAATTTTTCTCCCCCTAAAATCAAAATATGTTTCAATTTTGATTTTCTGAGAAAATTTGAAACAAACTGTACAAACTTGACAACATGATGAGAATCACTTCAATTCTCCATCCACTTTGGCGTAAACAATCAGAACTCCCCCTCACAACAAACTATTTTCCCATTATGATTTCAAAACACTTAAGTTTGTTTTAATCAAAATGGTTTTTCTGGAAAATATAAGTTTGAATGATTTTACCAATTGTAGGTTACCATTTGTAAGAATATCCAATAAATGTTCGGGGTTGTGGTTCATCATCTTGTCTTTCTACCAATGTAGGAAAATACAAGTACAAGTTAATGTCCTCGATTTACCATTTGCAGTTCAGAATCCTCTGTACCACTTGCAAAAATATAAACTCGTCTACTACCACTTGAAAGAAAAACACAAACAAACCTTTTTACCGTTTGTTTGATTGACGTTACCGATTAGAATTTTAGACAGATGCCGATTCATGATCCACGATACCATTTTGGGATCTCCGGCAATTCCTGCAAAATCTCAAACACTGATTTAGAAGGATGCCGATTCATGCTCCACGCTTACAAACCTGGGAGCTCCGGCAAGTCAGGTTTTTCATTTAAATAGTTTCACCCAAGCCTGACCAGCCTTGGGTGATTTTGAATTCTTGTTCAACAATGATGGAAAGTTTTTCTCATCTATTGTTAAACTAGAATTCTCGACCTTTACCTCAACACATAGCTCCTCTGGCTTTACCATTCCAGAATCATTGCCTGAATGTGGCTTGTCTGACTTTAATGAGTCAGATTCATCGCCGGGAAGTGAAAACCTCACCTTCTTCTTCTTCTTCTTATCCTCTTTAGTCCTCAGATTTGTATCTGAAGAATTCATCTTGCTTGACTTTGCAGCCGAGGAAGTTGATTCATCAGAACTCTTAATCGATCTGTCCGGTGAACCCGAGGACAAAATCTTTTCGAGATATTCTCTCGCTTTCTTTCTCTTTTTCCTCAGTCAGTCTTTCTGCCCCTGAGAAAGCTTCACTTTTGTTTCTTGAACTTTAGATTCTTTGACCTCTGTTCTTTGACGTTTTGACCCGAAGCTTTCAATTCTTTGGGCTTGACAACGACTGGTATCTTCTTTGCCATTTTCTGAGAATTGGCCCTCAATCTTTCATGCGATCTCCTTGGGCAATCTCGGGCAATGTGACCTTTGATGTTGCAGTTAAAGCACCTCCTGGTCTCATAACTCCAGTATTGGCAGTTAACAGCAATGTGTCCGTGATATCCGCAGCTGTAACACACTCTGTTATCGTACCGTATACCACCTTTACACCAAACGCTCAGATCATAGCATTGTCTGGCTTGGTGATATTCCTTCCTCAAGTTTGCTGGATTTGGCTTTTGAGCACTGTGGTCTGTCCTGCACCCAACAATTTTTGAATTTTCATTTTCTACTTTTTGTAATTTTTTCTTTTGATTGGATAATCATACTGATGAGTTTTTTCCTTCATTTTTAAATTTTTGTTTCTGTTCTACAATCTTCTTCACAGGTTTTTGCTTAGAGCATTCTCCCTTTTCAGTCGATTGCAAAACAGTTTTCTGAAATTTTCCTCTTAATTTTGAAATTGTTTTCTTTTTCTTAATTTCAGCATCAGACTCTGTCTCAGACTCATCTGCTGAATAAAATTTCTCATTTTCATCATCAGTTTTCTCATCACGATCTTCAACTTTGACTTTGTCAAAGTTTGTAACATTTTCACTTATCGGAACTGAATTGATTGGTTTTGGACAGGGAAAATTCAAACTGTCAGATTTAGTCACAAAACCTATCAATTTCTTTTCAAGTTCTTCAATTTTGTTCCTTGAATTCTCAGCTTCACTTTCAAGTTGAGATATTCTCCCAAAATGAGACTTGATAGTTTTTTCATTATCATTCTTCAAATTTTCAAGAACAGATTTTTCATTCATCAAAACTTTTATCTGTTCCTGAAATTTTGATTCATTCGCTTTCAGATTCTTGTTTTCAAGTTTAATCCAGAAATCTAAATCTTCTGAAGATTTCTGTTTGCTTTTAAGCTCTTTTACCAACTCTTTGATTTTCTTTTGAGCGCGTTCACCTTCTTTTTCAAGTTCGATAATTTTCTGAAGATGGGAATTTATCATCTTCTGTTTTTCAATGTTGTTTTTACTGAACACATTTCTCCCATCTTCAAGAATTTTCACTTGCCCCTCAAATTCTTGATTTTTCAAAGTCAAACTGTTAAAACCAACCAACAGTTTGTCATTTTCAGCTTTCAACTTCTCACAATTTTCTTTCAGAATAAGAATCTGATTATCAGCAACATGCTTCTCGTCTTTCAACTTTTTAACTTCAGATGCCAAACTTGCCATGTCTTTCACAAGTTTGTCATTATCAGTCTTGACGTTATCGCATCTTGAGCACAATGTTTCATTCTTCACCGATTCTTCAGCTTTTGGAGTTTCTTCTTCCTTTGCTATGAATGTACCTGCACAAAACATTTTAACGAAATCAAGAGGATTTCCATTATTATCAATATAACAACCTCGTTTGAAATCGTATTTCAGCACATGTTTTGCCCTGATACATTTACCAATCCTTTTGATCATCTCCTCAAACACATCTAAACTCAAATCTAGCACATTACTCTCCAAAACCTTGATTATATCTTTCTTTCTCTTTCTGATTTCAAGTTCATGAGCTTTAAGTTTGCTGATGAATTGATTTAAAGGTAGTTTTGAAAAATTTGAGTCCTCCCTTAAATTTTTCAAACATTCACCCCATTCAATTGGTAATACATCTGCAAATTTCTCCAATTTCTCAACATTTGACGGATATATCTCATGATCTTTCAGATAATTCAGTAAAACACTATATCGGTCTTTAAGATCATCCAACGTTTCGTCTTTCAGACACACGAAATATTTAAACCTTTTTGCCCATCCATCTTTACTCACTTTTCTATAACCCTCATCTAGAAATCCGTGATGCCAATCATTAAATCTCTCAAAATAATAATTTTCTTCTTCATCAAACATTTTGATCTCACTTTCTTCGCTAAGTGACTTGATTCAAAAATTTGTTTTTCGCTCAAAGCTCACACAATTTCAATTTCCACAAAGCCCACTAAATCAGTTTCAACAATCTTGAATGGTGTGATTTGGCTGTGATACCAAGTAAGCCGGTGGGCCTTTCTAAACAAATGGGCAGTGATAAAACAACAAACATACACAACCTGCCACCCAACAATCAATTTTAACTTGTGATTGGGCCTAAGAGATATATTGGGGCGGTGCCAAACAACAAAAATAATTTGTTCCTTTTTTTAAAAAAATGGACGGTGCAAGGGGCTTCGGTGATTGGGCTATTTTATCAAATGGGGCGGTTAATAAGAAAGCTTGCCGACAACCTTTAGTAATATTCTATCCACACTGTGATTGGGCCATCACTTTGTATGTGCAACTGGAATCGGTTTTGGGCGGTGCAATCAAAACAAAAACAACAACTTGCAATGCAGCCGACAACACTTTTCTATTGTTCAACCACAATCTGATTAAACCTCCACTTCAAATTTAATGAGCCTGCAATTACCTGTTCCGATGTAGAAGATGACAAAAACAGCGAACTGACTAATAAAACAGTTGGAGCGGACCACAAAGTGACATAAAGGCGGTTCTCAACTCACGACCAAATGAGCGGTTCAAAAGTGACACATGAGCGATTCATATACTTGACTTAAAAGCGAGCCACAGTAGACACTTTTGGAGCGGTCCTCAACGATTTCCCTATGAGCGATCCATGCTAATTTCACATAAGCGATCCTAAATCTTATCACATGAGCGGTCCTGAACTGAAATTTGACGCGAATCGGACCCGAAAAACCACGATTTCTCCAAAACGGCTTGGAGTTTCGATGTGAAACTTGGTAGGGTTTTAATTCTATGTATTTCGCACAATATGTTAGAAATTCAGGCAAAACGAACCGTGAAATCACGTTCAATTTGTCGAATTTCCGTAAAAACCGTAAGAAACGAGTAGAAAATGAAGAAATCAATGAATCCGGATCTGATTTGGCTCTGAATTCGCTGAAATCCGGTACGAAATGATGTGTTTGATCTTGCAATCGAGCTCCTAGCTCTGATACCAATTGTAGGACCGGTTTTGCGACCGTTCGATTGCGTAACGAACGTTTCACGTGCGGAATCCGTGAACGAACGTGACCGAACACACGATAACGTACTACTAATGTGATTCCATTGCTAAACTTGACGTGTACGGTACAAGAATCACAAAATACAATACTTTCTCTCTCTACTTTCTCTCTCTAGAAAGTCTTCTCTCCAAGTCTTCTCCAAATCTTCTATCAAAATCTAACTCAACTAGTGACATAATCCCCTATTTATATGGTCAAGGCTATTTAATGAAAGTTCACACTAATTACAAGTTTGCCACCTTGCCATTTCTAACTAAATATGACATTATGCGCTTGATTCCTTTCGGCTTTTCACTACGACTCGGATTGACGAAGGCGATAGACAATAAATGCATCAACACAATCATATATCAATAACATAACAATACATCACCCGAACAAAACACATAACATGAACACTAACCGGTTAGAGAAGGAACAAGGTTTGATCCGAACAAGGAAGGATCTTCGATGTAGAGAATGTTTGGCTGCCGTCGGGTTCGTGAGAGAGAGGAAGACCACTAGGGTTTGTGTAAAGTGTTTGCAACTAGTGAGAGAACAACCCCAATGATGGGTGTTTGTTTTCGTTTAAGGGTAGTGGGCGAACCCTCATTTGGGCTGCCCATTGATCCGTGTGCAAAGAGTAAGGCCCGAATGGGCTTGTGCGATCAGGTCTATGTTGTGCGGTTGGGTTCGAATACAAAATAACACATAACATATCACACATTCATTAATCATAATAATTCACATAATCACATAGCGTTACACAAAGATAGTTTCGAAATACGAGTTGTCACATTATCCCCAACTTGAAAGAAATTTCGTCTCGAAATTTGGTACGTACTCACTGAGGAAGCTAGTTAAGTTGCATGGTTTTCCTGGGGTGTCACATCCTTCCCCCGTTGATTTGGAATTTCATCCTGAAATTCCGTGGTAGCTTCAGCCTCAGTAGTGGTTGTACTGTTCGCGAACAATTGGGGGTACTTTTCTTTCATTTGGTCTTCTCGTTCCCAGGTGAACTCTGGGCCACGATGAGAGTTCCAACGAACTCGAACAAGAGGTATTCTGGTGTGCTTGAGGACCTTAACATCCCGGTCCGTGATTTCTACAGGTTCCTCGACGAATCGCAACTGTTCGTCGATAGTGAGCTCTTTCAAAGGAACTATGAGGGTCTCATCTGACATACACTTCTTCAGATTCGACACGTGGAAAACGTTGTGAACTGCACCGAGTTCTGCTGGTAGGTTTAGTTTGTAGGCCACTTTGCCTATTCTTTCCATAATCTCGAATGGTCCGACATACCGCGGATTGAGTTTGCCCCTTTTGCCAAAACGAACTACCCCTTTCCAGGGTGAGACTTTGAGTAGCACTCGATCCCCAACTTGGAACTCGAGTGGTTTCCTGCGCTTATCAGTGTAGCTTTTCTGACGGTCTCGAGCCGCCGCCATGCGTTGCCGTATCTATGCAATCCGTTCAGTAGCATCAACTACCATTTCTGGTCCTGTGATTTGACTATCCCCCACCTCTGCCCAACAGAGAGGTGACCGGCATTTACGCCCGTATAATGCCTCGAATGGAGCGGCTTGAATGCTGGTATGGTAACTATTATTGTACGAGAACTCCACTTAAGGGAGATGTTTTTCCCAGCTGTTGCCGAAATCGATAACACATGCCCGAAGCATGTTTTCTAAGGTTTGAATCGTGCGCTCAGACTGCCCATCCGTCTGAGGGTGATATGCTGTGCTCATGTCTAACCGAGAGCCAAAAGATTTGTGCATTGCTTGCCACAGTTCTGAAGTGAATCGTGCATCGCGATCCGAAATGATAGAGGTGGGCACCCCGTGCCTCGAGACTACTTCCTTTAAGTAGATGCCTGCTAATGTGGAGAACTTGTCCGTTTCTTTGATTGCCAAGAAATGAGCAGACTTTGTGAGTCGATCCACGATCACCCAAATAGTATCGTTCCCACGCTGGGATCTAGGCAGGCCAGTAACAAAGTCCATGGAAATTTCCTCCCATTTCCATTGTGGTATCTTGGGTTGCTGAAGTAGGCCTAATGGTTTCTGATATTCCGCCTTGACTCTCGCACAGGTCAAGCATTTGCCGACGTAAGTTGCTATGTGGGCCTTCATGCTAGGCCACCAATACGTTGTTCTGATATCGTGGTACATCTTATCCGAACCACATTACCAGCTCGCGTAAGTTTCCATAATGTGGGACCCAAATACGCCCCGTTACATAATAGGTACCGTCTTCCTTCTGTCCTAATCGCTGCCTTGAGCCGCGTAAGGCTTCAGCCCTTACGTTTTCTGGTTTCAATGCTTCTACCTGAGCATCTCGTATCTGTGCAGGAAGACCAGACTGAATAGTAAGCTGTAGTGCTCGCACACGTCTAGGTAGAGTGTCTTTTCGACTGAGAGCGTCAGCCACAACGTTGGCTTTGCCTGGATGGTACTTGATGGCACATTCGTAATCGTTCAGTAGCTCAACCCATCGACGTTGATGCATGTTTAATTCCTTCTGCTTGAAGATATGCTCGAGATTCCTGTGATCGGTGTAGATAGTGCACTTGGTACCGTACAGGTAGTGTCGCCATATCTTAAGCGCGAAAACAACAGCTCCCAGCTCTAAATCGTGTGTCGTGTAGTTTCATTCGTGAACCTTAAGTTGGCGCGAAGCATAGGCAATAACTTTATCCCGTTGCATCAATACACAACCAAGCCCCTGTATCGATGCGTCACAATAGACCACGAAATCGTCCGTGCCCTCTGGCAATGAAAGAATAGGTGCGCTGCAGAGCCTATCCTTTAGGTGCTGAAAAGCGGTTTCCTGAGTATTACCCCAACGGTAGGTGACACACTTCTGTGTCAGTAGCGTAAGCGGCTGAGCAATCTTTGAGAAATCTTTGATGAATCGTCTGTAATAACCCGCCAAACCCAAGAATTGGCGTATTTCCGTTGGTGTACGTGGTGCAGACCAGTTCCTTATCGAATCTACCTTTGATAGATCAACATGGATCCACACGCGGAGTACCACCGCTTGGAGGCGTGACATGACCAGGATCAAGCCACCAATCATATCAAATAATAAGTAATAAATGTAATTCAACCATCAACATGAAAGGTGTTCAAAACAAGACATATTAAGTGTTTAGCGGAAGCATAAATGTAAACCCAATGTAAGTAATAAGTTCAAATGTTTAAATGTTTTAGCATGGCATCCACGATCCATGTCCCACAACGACTGTGCCTCCCGTGCAAGCTCCATGTATACCTAAAGTCCTGCAAGGCATGTAACAGAGAGTCAACAACTAGTTGAGCGAGTTCACAGTGGTTTGTTCAGTTATAGTAATCGTATTGTAAATCGTATGTTCGTTAGTAAACCGGGTATTGTACGCATTTGTATCGCAGCCCCCTAGGCATGTGTGCGAAGATTAGTGGGAGTTTCCCAAGTATTCTAGACTAGGTATAATTGTATCGCAGCCCACCCGGCATGTGTGCGAAGTTTAGTGTATGGTTCGCAGCCATTCTAGGCATGTGTGCGAAGGTTAGTTCTATTATCGCAGCCATTCCCGGCGTGTGTGCGAAGAGAAGTATTTGTATCACTAGTCTAGCAGTATCTTTCAATAACCTTCCCCTCCCGAGGCCCAAAGTACATAATCCCGACATTAACTTAAGTATAAGGAATCTTCCAACCCATTCCCGACCCTGGGAATCCCATGCCTTGGTAAGAGTGTGAACTCACCTTGGTTTGCTCGGCAGATACACAGAAAGATCAAGTCTAGTTGCTAGTGGTCAACCACGTCCTAACATGGTTACCATACAAGTCAGGTTTTGGTTTCGAGTAGTGCACATAAGTATCACATAAGTTAGCAGGTGATTAACACATATCGATTATGGCAAACACACAGTGCACGTAAACATATTAGCAGTCAATTCCATAACATCTGATACTTGTACGATCCAAAGGTAAAGCCCAATAAACAGGCGGCCCAACATTTTGTGCGGTCGGCACAGCCTTGTGCGACCCACATCATGTTGTGCGATTCTGATAACCACCCAGCCTAAGTAGTCAAAAGCCCAAACATATATAAATACATGGCCCAATCTAAAGACATGTAAGAGTCTTGTGCGATCCGGATGGGCTTATACGATCTGGTCGCCTTGTGCGATCCGTTTGGGTTGTGCGATCGGACTAGCCCGGCCCAAATGGTACACCCGGCCCAACATTACAACTTGTGCGATCCAATTAGCCTTGTGCGACTGGGGCACCTTGTGCGATTGGATCGTCTTGTGCGACTGGACTTCTTTGTGCGTATGGACCTCTTGTGCGACCAAGAGATCTTGTGCGATTAGTTTAAATGTCCGGATTTCATGCAATCGGTTACAAACATTCAATGGTTTCTAAATTTATCATTTATCAATTAACAAGTTTCCAACTATTCGTTTGACATACAATCGATCAAACCGAGCATACTTAAATGAATTCTCATGAACCCTAGATAATCATTTATTCATAACAACAACTCATCATCACTATCATTGGATCAAACAGAACATACTTGCATATCAAACACACATATGTCATCATACAATTCTTTGAAAATAACAGTTTCTTCGAATATATATATATATATATATATATATATATATATATATATTTGAAACCGAACACCTCTTCCGAATCAACACCAAAGTTTGGCAACATATATACTAGCATGAACCCTAACCGGACAGATCAACATATAGCAATACCTAATCATCGATTAACATACAACCAAGCAATAACAAGACACTGACCAACTCATTCGGATTCAAACACATATATAACCGATCACATATCAATAACATAACAATACATCACCCGAACAAAACACATAACATGAAACACTAACCGGTTAGAGAAAGAACAAGGTTTGATCCGAACAAGGAAGGATCTTCGATGTAGAGAATGTTTGGCTGCCGTCGGGTTTGTGAGAGAGAGGAAGAGCACTAGGGTTTGTGTAAAGTGTTTGCAACTAGTGAGAGAACAACCCCAATGATGGGTGTTTGTTTTCGTTTAAGGGTTGTGGGCCGAACCCTCATTTGGGCTGCCCATTGATCCGTGTGCAAAGAGTAAGGCCCGAATGGGCTTGTGCGATCGGGTCTATGTTGTGCGGTTGGGTTTGAATACATAATAAAACATAACATATCATACATTCATTAATCATAAAAATTCACATAATCACATAGCGTTACACAAAGATAGTTTCGAAATACGAGTTGTCACAGTTTTGACCCGGTTCGGAACCGAAAGTCGCAAAACTTTGACTTTTGCTTTGACTTCAGTTCTGACCCATTTTGGTATGATTTAGATATGCCTTAGGACTCTCTTAGGACCAGGTTACATGATGGTATAACCCTCTGTGGCTGGTTCGTTGTTTGTCCAAGTCATTTGCACATTTCCGTTATATGCTTAAAATTGACCATAATGCCCTTTTGACTTTAACACGAGAATCTTGAATATGTGAAAGAACAATAACTTTAGTTACTGATTTCTAAACATGTCCCTAAAATTTCACGTCAATCCGAGGTGTAGAATAGGAGTTATGCTAAATAGCGCAATTAAGAAAACTTTAATGATTAAACGACGCAATTAGCATAAAGCCTATCTAAACCCAAATTTCGACACCAAAACTTCTACACCTTGATGTAAAATAATATTTTGGGATTTTTAAAGATTTTTAATTATTTTTAACCTGCTCATAACCTGCGGTTATGGTGTTGATTCGGTAAATACCGAATATACCCTTTTCGGACATAAAATGAGTTCTACATGGTTTTTTGACACGAATCCAGTTGCTACTGATTTTAAATAATAAATAAAGTATTTTGAACTTTATAACCTGTTCAGAAAACTCAGATTTCCTGTAGAACCCGGAAATCTCTTTTATAATCTTTAAAATGACCAAAGTACCCCTACGGGGCGTATATTGGGATTAAACTCGTTATGGGCATAATGGAAGGTATTCTACTGATACCACAACCTCTTCGGAGCATATTAACTTAGGAAACCTGTGTAGGACTCTTACGGTTACCCGTTACGCCATTTACGCGTTCGGTCCGGTTTATGTAACTAGTTTACATAAATTAGCCGAAACGGGTCAAACCTTGTCGTTTTATCTCAAAACCCAGAATGTGTTTAGTTTACCCATAATATACAAGTCTCCGAACTTGTTGGGTCCAAACCACATTTCATTCCTGGTTTTCGCCTTTCATGCGATTAAACCGTAATTATCCTTTGAAACTAACCGGTCTAAGCTTAGGCTAAATTAAAGACTCGTAAGGATTCTAATAGGTTATTATAAACATTCGTTCCAGAATAGGAGACCAGTAAAAGATACTTGCATTTGCTTGTTGTGGTTATTACTTGCTCAGGTAAATACTTTTAACTTATTTCCCTATACGGGCTTGGGGTATGGTATATAAAATACCGCTTGGTCGGGCAATTGACCCTAACTCATTAGTAGTTGGGTATTATCAATGTGACCTGTTTAAAAATTGGTTTTGTTTGTTTTACGCCTTTGGGAGTTTAATGACCATGTCCCGGATATCCTTGGCATCATTTTACGAAATGGCCACGACCTTGACACGCGGGTGTAGGCGTACACCTGACAATGTGTCCATATTTATAAAGGTATAACCATTGGTTTTCCCGCCACGATTTTATACTATGTGGTGTGTCAATTAACCTTAAACCCGGCATGAACCGGGCGACTGAACGCATAACGAACATGTAATTCTTTTACAAGATTAGATTTGATTAATTATCCCAAGTTATAAAAGTTTGTGCCAAGTGCATTTAAATCAATTTTATTAAACCTTTTACAAAAGTGTCGGTTGAATGTATTTACCAGTGTAAACTGACGTATTTTCCCAAAAGGATTAAATGTAGGTTCTACACGAAATAGGCTGGCCACTCCTTAGCATCGTTAGAGTCTCGCAAGCTTGGATGCCATTATCTGTTGAACATTATTTCCTATTTTATTTTTGATCCCTTGTGGATTATTTCGACTACTTGTGATACTTGGATATTACATTTGTTGGTTGAAATATATCTATCTTTATGCTTCCGCTGTGCATTTAAATATTGTGTTGTTTGACTATATTGTTGCCAACTACGTCACGGTAATCCCCCACCGGGCCCACCGGTGAAACGTGTGGAAATCGGGGTGTGACAGGTTGGTATCAGAGCCAACGTTGAGTGAATTAAACACTATCCTTATGTGTTTAATCTCAATGACACAATTGCACATACTCGAGTCTACACAAGAACATAGGACAAATTCGAATTGTTGTTCTAAGATGTCCTTTAATGTTTGTTGTTGATTTAAAAAAATTTTTAAGCAGGGAATATGCCACCAGCAATCAGAAGAGGAGGAAGAGGCAAAGGGCCAATCACTACCCACAATGATCACGAGGCCGGACCTTCACACATGCGAGCTCCTTCCAGCACAAGGAGTGAAGAACCTTAGAGGCGTAGGAGGAACCTCTTTGAGCCCGCTAGACGGTCTACCTCGCACAGTTCGACACCTTCATACCATCACTCTTTTGGACCGAACTCAGAAAACGAGCCCGATAACCCTCAACCTTCATTCATACCTTTTCAGCGTTCTGCTTTGCACCATTCCTTTGGCGACCCTACTCCTGTTTTTCAGGGCCGATTCAACCCGGCAAACTTTATTCAAGAACCAGTAGGTTTTAACCCTTTAGGGCCAGAGGACCATTTCTCCGAAGACAATGCGATGGATATGGACGAGGACACGGATCCCGTCGAGCCTGCAAGAGGTACCCCCAACCATCCTATCGAGATCTCTGATGGGTCATCCTTCCATGGAACACCCTATCAGGGTCCAGACAGCTATCAGGCGAGGTTCAACTAGTGCGAGTGGTACTTTACACCCTCTTACCATTCATCGCCTCATGAGCAGCAACAACAGCAGCAACAGTACCCTTCCGAGGATTCACGTTTCGTGGCAGTTACGCCACCGCCTCCGCCGCCACCAGTTCAACAAGCACCTCCGGATCCGCCAAGGCGTAGGAGATCAGGCGCGCGGATATCCGCACGAAGAGGGGATTTTCATTTCAGCACCCCTCGACACTCCAGTGGCAGTCATTTCCTGCCACTGCCAGAAGACCCACAAATGGGTGGACCTTCGAGTCACCCTGCAGAGGTGAATTCTGCACCAGTTGCACCACCTCTGCAACCATTCGGCTATGATAACCTGATACCTGGTACGCCGGTTCCACAGCGTACAACCCATTTGAGCAGCCAGCTCACACCCACTACAACTATATGGGTGGCGACCCATACATAGAAGCGGCAGTAAATTACCACGCCCTTCATCCTGAAGTACCTTATGAAACACCTTGGGGAATGGGATACTCAACTCATGGGTACCCAATACCCGCTAGACCTCCGGCTCAGCACTTCTCGCAGCAGCCGCGTTTTTCCCCACCAGAACAGGAAGAAATCATTCACCGTTTGAACAGAGTGGAACGAGACTTTGAGCAAGAGCGTAAGAACAATCGTGGATTCCTCAAAGGCCTAGCAAACCTGTTAAAAGGGAAGAAGAAGCGAGATCATTAGTCTCTATATGTACTATTGTGTTTCCTATTTTAATCAAGTCCCTGTGTGGACATTTATTGTGTATTTAGTCCCTGCTAGGACTTGCCTTTCAGTCCCTGCGTGGACTTATCTTTCAGCCCCTGTGTGGACATCTATCCTTGTATTTGGTCCCTGCGTGGACTTGTTTTCCTGTATAACCTCTGCGTAGGTATTTCGTCTTTTAAAAGTCCCGTTTAGGGCAGTGTGCAATCTTTTACATGTATTGGAATGTTAAGTTTATAAATTTCATCTCTATCATTATATGCATAATTATATGAAATAAATAAATCAAAAATCGTTCCTTTTTGAAGGATCGTTGTTGAACCCGAATGAGTCAATCAGAAGAGTTGTTTATCCAATTCAAAGGCGGAATCAATGAATTAGACGCTCAAACTAATTATAATGCTTCTTTGATTGACTTTAACAATGTTTACAACCTGAAAGCAATTTGGCAGCACTTCGTTACAAGTTCCGGATCCCTTGCCAAATGAACAACAATGCACCTATATATAGTATGAATAGTTTCGCTTATATGGACGTGCCATAAGAACGGAACTATTTGCTAATGGTTTCGCTTTTATGGACAATGTCCATATAAGCGGAACCTTTTGGTAAATCACCAACTTTCGTTTCTCGAACCTCGTGCACTGGATATCTTATCCTATCCTATTCTATTACATGATACAAGACGAAGTCAATAGACGTAATGCACTAACAGACTCCCCCTCGGATATTGACGAAGTCTTCAGTGACTATTCTCTGTTATGACACCTCTTCAGTCTTGATCATTTTGCCATCTCATTCAGATTGTAACAATGTAAGTATCCTTCAATCTTACTCTTTGATCAACTTCTCTCTTTGACTCTTACATCAGAATCTCATTACTGACTTTATCATCAACAGCTTCATCATCAGCATCTTCATTATCAGCAAGCTCCCCCTCTCATCAAGCTTCCGTGCTTTTAGAAATCGACACCTCTCTTTCCAGCTACAAGCTCATCCTTACTTTCAGCTTGTCTTCAGACCCCCCTTAGACTCTGCTCTCGGGATCGTAGTCTGGATTTTTCTGCAATCACTCATACACTTGATAAGTAACAACATTTTTAAAAAAAACATCAATCAAATTCTCTAATCCACTCCCCCTATCAACCAACTTAACATATATGGCAGCATTAAAGAATCCAACTCCCTCACAATTTATCATCCAAGTTCAAGTCAATGACCTTGGAGATATCACAAACTGTTTTTGAAATTTTTGATTTTAATTCATGTATCAAATTAATGAACTTGTTTTATTTTCAGAAACACAATCAGCTTACTTAGATTTTGAAACTCAGCATTTCAGACATCGGTTGTCGAAAATAAAATAGAAATCAAAATCTTTTTGTATTTTCTGAAAATATAAAGCAGTAAAGAAATATATACAAACATATTTACAGACAATATTTTTGTTTTGAGCATGCGTTAGAGAATCATATCAGTTTTGACAAGTCACAAGTACCGTTGAGCTTAATTTCACTTTAAGAATTAAACAATTCACCTCGATTGTCGATATACTGATCCATCTTAAATTTTCGTACAAACTTCAACTGATTCAGGATACGATTTAGATGTCTTATGAACTTAAACTCATTCATGTGTCCCACCTCTTGAATATACTCCCGTATCCAGAATCCCAGATATTCAGTCTTGCAGGTGAGTATACCACAAATGATATCTGTAAGGGGTTAAATGCGAGGGCCATGAGAGCTCAGGTCGATACTTCCGTATACGCAGAGAGATGACGGCTTCGACTTTTTGGTGTGTCCCCTTTAGAGGATCTTTTAGTTACAACAGCAGCGACTATCAATTTTATTGTTTCATCAGCTTGCTGAGGGCGATGCTGTGTTTCAAGCATTTGCAGAAAGTATTATTCGGGGACTAGGTCAGTACTTCCATACAGCAGAAGTCCCGGAATAATACCCCAGATATCACTGAGTATAAAGACCTAGTATTTCAGAATATGGGACCTTTCAAACGAGATTTCAGGGGTTACCTATATATTCAAGTAGTGTTCCCCACGAAATAAGCAAGTGTTTGAATTTAGGTTTATATCCCGAAAAAGTTTACTAAGTGTATAAAAACCTATCGACATATCATCAATGAGACTGTTTAATGCTTATTAATTCTTTACAATTCTTTAGCATACTGTAACTGTCTACTGATGTACTATCATTTCCTCTTTTTTTACGCAAAACTCAAATTTTTAATTTTATTATGTTTTTGGCTTTTTCAAATTTTCAAATGTTTTTGGATTTTCTAATGACAATTTTTCTCCCCCTAAAATGCAAAATCATTAAAAATTTTGACAACCCAATACTGATAGCTTTGTCTCGCCATCCATTTTCAGCATCTTGTGAACTGAATTACAGAAAAACTAACATAAAGTACCCCCATGATTTACAACACATTGATTTTTACAGTTTGTTCAGCCGTGAGGGTTTCGGCGTATTCAATCAACATTTATTCAAACAAAATTAAAACATAACATATTTTTGGTTTTTAATTTTTCAAGTTTTTAGGGTTTTGAAAATATTGTGTATTTATGTACAAACAACACTCAAACTAAACTCCCTGTTCAACCAAACCAGGGTCCTGCAACCTCTTCCTCCTCTCCAAATACCAGGCTGCTCCTGTTTTGATTCTCACAGTCTTTGGTTCTGATGAGCACCTGCACATTTCAACAATTTAATTATTTGAACAATAGCCCAGGTCTGTTGGACCTTAGGCATTTCAACACAATAATTTTCATTCCATTTTGGAAATTCGTTGTCATTTAAAACTTTTTCAGCTTTGATTTCAACTTTCTCATCTTTTACCGACATCACTTGTTTCTTAGCACTCCACACTTGACCATTTGGAGTACCGCTTTTGTAAAAATTTTTCTCTTTTTGAACCTTTTGATTTTGAACAACATTTTTAGGTTTCCAAAACTCTTGAGGTTTTGTCATATCAACAGATGTTCTCTAACTCTATGTTGTTCTAAATCTAGGTGTGTGAGAATTCCAGGTCTGTCTTGAATCGAACCTTTTCAGGTTTGATTTCCCATTTTGATTTGAAGCAAACTTGTTTGTATTATACCTCCAAGTTTGTCTCGAATGAAATCTGGTTGACCTTGGTTTCACACTCTCAGATTTCTGTTTTTCAACATCAACAGGCTTTGGATTTTGACACTTTCGTGCAACATGTCCAATTTGATCACATTTAAAACACACTTTCTTTGAAACATCCTTGGCCTGTTGTTGTTTCTTTTTCATAGCATCAAACTCCTCATTAGACTGTTGTTCAAATTTGAGTTTTTCCTCTTCTTTCAAGCTTTTCCCTTGAACAAAATTCATCTTTTGTTGCAAATTTTGTTTTTTACTTTGATTCCCATTCTGTTTCCTTTTATAACCCAAACCAGCCTTCATGTTTTTCTTCTTAGAACCAGGTTTGTTATGAAAAGATTTATGACATTTACCAACAAACTTCGGAATCTCAGACTTTTCAATCTCAACCATTTTGAAAACTTTATCAACCTTTTCTGAAATCACATTCTGAATCGGGAATACAACATCTAAGAATAATTTGTCCGATCCAATCATGGTATAAACCAATCCTTTTGAATCATCATTCAAATTTTTCTCGGATTTTGTGTTTTTCAGATATCCATCATAAAGATTTCCTTCATCTTCATCCTGTGATTCAGACTTACCTTTTGTAGATTCATCTTTCAAAATGCTATTAACAACCTTACTTACCACCTCTGAATCATCAGCATCATCAGATTTGGTGTAAGTCACATCGATACTTTCAGGTAATTGGTCAGCTATGTTCAAACCCTTTGCCACCTTTTCCTCATCATAAAAAGTATAATTGTTTCTCAATGGTGGTGGTACCTGATGAAATTCTGAACCCATACCCTTTTTGCAATTATTAGTATATTTGTCATCTGGTGTGATGTTGAAAATGCGTTCGAGAATGTACGAAGAGTTATGATAACTTTGAAGTTTTGTAACAATCTTTTCTTTTTCAGCCAAGACTTGTTTAAGATTAGCAATTTCATCAACACACTTGTTCAATTCAATTTGCTTTTCGTTAAACTTTCTTTCATACATTTCTTTGGTTGTTAAAGTTTCAGACAGTCATTGATCAAAACTTTTGACTTGGCTCTTCAAAGTATCATAAGCTTCTTGTACTCTCTGACCCGACCATTTTAAAGAATCATATTGTTTTTGTAACTCTAGAAACTTTGATTCTTTCTCAACACAATCAACACATTTTGCGACACATTTTTCTTTCAAAATCTTATTTTCTTCTTCAAGATCATGACATTTCTGTGTTAACTTCTCAACTTTTAATTTTAAAACTTCTTCTGTTTCAATTCTTTCTTTACATTTCATTTTTAAAACATTTTCAAGTTTGTTCATTTCATTATCTTTTGTTTTTATCAGTTCATCTTTATCAATACAAGCTCTACATGTTTCCATGCATTTCTTGCATTGTTCAATTGATTTTAAGATCTTAGAATCAGAATTTATCTCAGTGATTGACACCTCGGCGTGCTCAGCTGCCTCTGTCTGTTTCAGCTCTTGTATCTTCTCGTTATCAGCACCATCATCACTGACAATCTTCACCTTCTCAATCTTTTCTTCAATCTCTTTCAGCACCAGTTCTTCTTTCTTCTTCTGTTCTTCCTCAGCTTTTTGATCCTCTTCAACAGCAAGCTTTGCGACAGTCTTCACTTCTTCAATCATCTTTTTCAATTCTTCTTCTTTTCTCTTCTTCATTTCTACCACCTTCGGTAGACTTGCTTCAAAAACCTCCTTTAACTTGTTCATCAAATCTGCCAAATAACTTTTATCAGAAAGCCTTCTTATGTTGAAAGTACCCTCACTTGGAAACAAATTGGTTACAGCATCAAAATCCACTTTTGACGGATCAACTACTGGATTACCCTGTGGATCCATGTAACACTCCAACTCTTCATTCCATCTCTTGGCTCTTTGTGCTTCTTGAAATGGTTCATTCAACTTGCTAATCTCCCATCTCGCACTGTCTCTTCGCCACCAAGTATCATGATCATCATTTGCAACAAATGCATATCCACTGCATCTTTTTCTGGGCAAACTTGACTCCAGTCGTAACCTTCATCGTCATATATAACTGCAAGAGCCCTTGATTTTTCTTTTGGCTATTTCAATCTTGGTGGCTCAGACTTGTTCTGATGGTAAATCGCTTTCTTGTAATAATCTTCATTGAACGGGTTCTCAGAATCATCAGCAGCATACGCATTTCTGCACTCGCGCTTGAAGTGACCTTTTTGTTTGCATTTGAAGCATGTCACTTTGGATTTATCAAATCCCAGTTTGGTAGTTGGTCCACCAATTGACTTCCTCCCCGTGATCTCCATGAACCGCTGTGCCCGACGAACCGCACTGGCCATGCACCATCTTATATCCATTAGTTCCATCTCCTCGGGGTCTAATTGATCATAACCTTCTTTCGTCAAGTTGGTATTACCAATCTTCCCTGCAACAAGGCTTTCATACGATTCAAGTACAGATGCCAAGAAAACCATCTGTTGTTTCGCCGATTCTTCGCTGAAATTCTGCCCATTCTTCAGATCAACTGCGATATTACACTGGAATAGTTTCTTTGAAGCAGATTGGTCTGAAGTGTTTGAAGAAGATCCACTGAGAAAACCACTGTGAAGACTTTCATTGTTCACTGAATTTGAACTTTCTGCAGAAAACGCTGTTTTTGGAGATCTAGCCTGTGGTGCATTTCCTCTGTAGTAAAGTTCCACATTCTGCTGATAAGCTGGACTGTTAACTTTGGATCTTTTTATCTCCAACTCATGGCTTTCAAGCCTTTCAATAAGCAAATCCACTTTTAAATCATCTAGCTTGATTGTATTTTTCAGCATTAGAGCGAAGTATTGCCACTCTTGATCATTGGGCAATGAATCAAACAATTTATCCACCATCTCTTCTTCAAAATATTTGATTTCATGTCTGGCCAGCTCCATTTTCAGATGTCCAAATCTCTCGATCATTTTACAAACAGATTCATTTTTCATACAACTGAATAAATCAAACTCTTTACGCAACAATTTCTTTTTGTTTTTGACAATTTCATTACTTCCTACACACTTTCTCTCTAACGATTCCCACAATCTCTTTGAAGTTTTTTCTTGTTCAAGTAACGAGATAATATCCTCTCTCACTGACTGTTTGATCAACGTTATCATTTTATATTCAGCCACAACATTTTTTATATCTTTTTCAGTAAAATCTTTTTCATCTATTAACTCTCCTCCTTCTTTCTCTGGTGCTTTATATTCACTTACTAATTTTAACCAGCTTTCAGGAGCGAAAGCTTTTACCCAACCCTCAAATCTGTTTTTCCACCAGTTATAGTCTTCAACTTTCATTAGCTTTGGTGGCTTCTGCTGACTTCCGTACATGTTCTCAAACTTCAAATTCTCCGAAATCTCTCTTGAATATTCTTTCAACTCGGATCTTCTATCTGTTGATTCAGAAGTAAACGCGTTGTAAAATGTGTTGTAGAACTCCTCACCATTGCTTGACATCTTTAATCACCTGAAAGTCAATGACCTGAAAGCAAACAAACAACCTCAATCAGTTTTAAACAATATCAAGTAATCTGAAATACACTGACACTCGATTGTCGTGAAATGATCTTGACACGATAAAGTTCACTTTCAAGCGAAATATGACACACGGGCGAAATCAGATCGAACGTGTGAACGAAACCCAAGTTGACTAATGAGCGAAACTGGTTGGACAAATAAGCAAAACTATCTTTTGTCTATATGAGCGGAACTCCAATGTCTGTATAAGCGAAACTCCCTGTATTGGACAAATGAGCGGACCATCAACTTGACCGAATGAGCGGATCTCCTATTGGACCGAATAAGCGGATCTCCTATTGGACTAATAAGCGGATCTCCTATTGGACCGAATGAGCGAACCCTTATTGGACCAATAAGTGGACCTTGTTGAGTTGAATAAGCGAAACCTTTGATGACAAATAAGCGGACCAGGTTATGTCTGGATGAGCGAACCTGGTAAGTGTTCGTTCGAGCGGATCTACTTGATGTCCGTTCGAGCGAACCCTTTGAGCGAACCTATGTATTTTGAAGTGAAACTAGTGTCACACGAGCGGACCTTACGAGCGGAACCTCAACAAAATGACCCAATAAGTGGACCTCTGGAGCGGAACTACAACAAATTTTGTTCACTGAAGCGAACCTATGCGTATCAATAAGCGAACCTACACATTGTTCAAATAAGCGGAACCACATCCGAAGGTAATTTGGTCCATTTTTAGGTCGATTTTTGATATGAAACTTTCAAGGGTTTGTTATTATCCACTAACACACATCCTGTGAAAAATTTGGTCGATTTTAACCGTGGAAACTTGTTCAGATCGAAAAAGAAGGTGTAGAAGACAGAAAACAGATCAAATTGAGCTAAACTCTTCCTCCTTAGCTCTGATACCACTTGAAGGATCGTTGTTGAACCCGAATGAGTCAATCAGAAGAGTTGTTTATCCAATTCAAAGGCGGAATCAATGAATCAGATGCTCAAACTAATTATAATGCTTCTTTGATTGATTTTAACAATGTTTACAACCTGAAAGCAATTTGGCAGCACTTCGTTACAAGCGGATCCCTTGCCAAATGAACAACAATGCACCTATATATAGTATGAATAGTTTCGCTTATATGGACGTGCCATAAGAGCGGAACTATTTGCTAATGGTTTCGCTTTTATGGACAATGTCCATATAAGCGGAACCTTTTGCTAAATCACCAACTTTCATTTCTCGAACCTCGTGCACTGGATATCCTATCTTATCCTATTCTATTACATGATACAAGACGAAGTCAATAGACGTAATGCACTAACACTTTTAAATTAATCTGCCTAACAGTTATTAAATGAAGAATCTTAGTGGTGAAACCTAGCCTGGTGTCGTTATAGGACCCGGCCAAGATGGTAAGACCTGATTAAAGGATTCAGATCCCGGTTAACCTCTGTAAACATGTTAACACTCCTGGCAGAAGTGATTCGTTAAAATCACACATGTCATTTTACATAAGGATCCTTCTAAGGATTTCAAAACCTAAATTAATGATTTATAAATCATGGGTTTAAATCATCAAGTAAGATGATCGATTATCAAGTATCCATTAGTGATGTAGTGCCTACGGGCTATACTCATTGTCATATAAGACAAAGGACAGCGGTAGTCTATGACTCCTTGTCAGAAAGGTATGGAACTATGTTCAAACCTGCATGCCTTGATTCTCTGAAATCCTGGTTTAGAAAATAAAAATGTCCCTGTGACTAGGCTTCTGTGCCACTAACAATATTATTTGTAATTAGGATAAGTTATATTAAAATCCTAAATAAATGTGAGTAACAAATTAACCAGATATGGTCTATGTTTACCATGGTTGATGAATTGCCCAATAAGGGTAATTCCATAATAAACTCCCGAATAAGACTTCTGTTATTATCTTTTATAGCAGATCAAGATTTCAATGGCTGACTCGGACGAAAATAACAGTCATCCAAAGGAGAATGAGAATGATAACGTCCAAATTAATATAACGGGTGCTGAATTAAAAGCGTTAGTAGACGATGCTGTTAAAACGGCCTTAGAACGGCAATATGAAGATTATAGAGAGTCTCGAAGTAGGACCCGATCTGCACCACACTCTAAACCAAGAACCCATTCTGAATCTCATAGCAAACCACCCTCGACCCGGTCTAAACCTAAGAAAGATGATGATCGGCACTCATCAAATGAGAATAGTGTCCGCCCCCAGAAAATAGTGTTCGATGATGCACCTTGCGCCAAGGGTTACACATATAAGTATTTTGTTTCCTGCAAGCCCCGAGATTTTACTGGGGAAAAAGGCGCTGTGGATTGCATGACCTGGCTTGACGAAATGGACACTGTTGTGGACATTAGTGGTTGTGCTGAGAAGGATGTGGTAAAGTTTGCATCCCAGTCATTTAAGGGTGAAGCCCTAGCGTGGTGGAGGTCATTGGTTCAAGCCTCAGGAAAGGTTGCTTTGTATAGCATGTCATGGGAGCAATTTGTTGCTCTCATCAAAGAAAACTACTGCCCTCAACACAAGGTCGAGAAGATAGAATCTGATTTCCTATCACTGGTCATGAAGAACTTGGATTGCCAGGCATATCTTACAAGTTTCAACACCCTGTCCAGATTGGTTCCGTACCTTGTGACCCCGCTACATTGGGGGTCTGGCCCCAGAAATTTGGTTCCGTACCTTGTGACCCCGCTAGCGTGAAGGCCTCTCGGCCCGCTACATTTAGATCCGTAGCAGATATATCTCTGTCTCTCACACTGGATGCAGTGAGACAGAGATCATTGAGAAATGCTGACACTGAGAAAAGGAAACGTGAAGATGATAATTCACGTCGGTCAAGCAAGAAGCATCGGGGGGACCGTGACCACAAAAAGGGATCTGAGACCAAGAAGAATGACCAACAGTTGGGCGATAGGCCCAAGTGCAAGGTTTGCAAGAAGCACCATTTCGGGAGGTGCAGGTATGAATAGAAATCCCAGCCGAAGGCATGTGGGATTTGCAAGTCCTCTGAGCATAGGACTCTTGAGTGCAAGAAATTAAATGATGCAACTTGTTATAGTTGCAATGAAAAAGGGCACATCAAGACTAACTGCCCGAAGCTGGTGATGAAGGCTGAAGAAGGGAAAAAGACCAATGCCAGGGTCATTCAGATGAATGTTCAAGAGGCTATCCAGAACGACAACGTCATAACCGGTACGTTTCTCATTAATGATGTATTCGCAAGAGTATTATTTGATTCTGGAGCAGATAAATCCTTTGTGGATAGTAAGTTTTGTGAGTTGTTAAAATTGCCTGTTAAAGGCTTGAGTGTGAATTATGAGGTAGAGTTAGCTGATGGGACTATGGAAACAGTCTCAACTGTGTTAGATGGATGTGTCATATCCATTAGGAACCACTCATTTCCTTTATCCCTGTTACCCTTTAAGCTAGCTGGTTTCGACATAGTATTGGGTATGGATTGGTTATCGCATAACCAAGCGCAAATTGTGTGCAACAAGAAACAAGTGGTGATCAAGACTCTGTAGGAAAGAACCACTTACCATTCTGGAAGATACTCGGCATGGATTGCCTGCGCAACTGTCTATGCTAAAGGCATCCAGATGTTTGAAGAAGGGATGCGTCACTTATATGGCACAGGTGACCATCAGTGAGGAGAAACCCAAGATTGAAGACATCCCAGGCATCTCTGACTACCCTGAAGTTTTCCCAGAAGAACTGCCTGGTTTGTCACCAGATGGGCAAGTGGAATTCAGTATCGACATCATCCCAGGAGCATCGCCTATTGCAAGAGCGCCTTATAGATTGGCACCAACAGAAATGAAAGAATTGAGGACGCAGCTAGATGATCTGCTAGCCAAAGGTTTTGTTAGACCTAGTTCGTCTCCATGGGGAGCACCAATCTTGTTCGTCAAAAAGAAAGATGGTTCGATGCGTCTATGCATCGATTACCGTGAGCTTAATAAGGTTACTATCAAGAATAGGTATCCTTTGCCCAGGATCGATGATCTGTTCGATCAGTTGCAAGGAGCAAGCTACTTTTCCAAGATTGATCTAAGGTCAGGCTACCATCAATTGAAGGTCAAGGACGAAGATGTGCACAAGACTGCATTTAGGACTCGTTATGGTCATTTCGAGATCCTAGTGATGCCTTTTGGGCTCACTAATGCACCTGCCGCATTCATGGATCTCATGAATCGCGTTTGTAAGCCTTATTTGGATAAATTTGTCATTGTCTTCATCGATGACATCCTCATATACTCATAAAGTCAAGCTGACCACGAGAAGCATCTTCGATGTATTCTTAAACTGCTTCATCAAGAAAACCTTTATGCAAAATTCTCTAAATGTGAATTTTGGCTACGAGAAGTTCAATTCCTTGGACATGTAGTCAGTGAGCGTGGTATCCAAGTGGATCCCACCAAGGTTGAAGCCGTCATGAATTGGCAGGAGCCGAAGACGCCTACGGAGGTTCGTAGTTTCCTAGGTCTAGCAGGATACTACAGGCGCTTCATCGAAAATTTCTCAAGAATTGCAGCACCCCTAACTTTGCTGACTCACAAGAATAGCAAGTTTAATTGGGGCCCTAAGCAGCAAGAAGCTTTTGATATCCTTAAGCAGAAGCTAAGCAATGCTCCTGTGTTGACATTGCCGGACGGAATGGAAGAATTTGTAGTATACTGTGATGCATCACACACCAGGATGGGTTGTGTGCTTATGCAGAAAGGCAAGCTCATTGCCTATGCTTCACGACAGTTAAAAGTGCATGAAAAGAATTACACCACCCATGACTTGGAGTTGGGTGCCGTTGTATTTGCACTAAAGCTATGGAGGTACTATTTGTATGGCATTAAATTCGTGATCTATTCTGATCACAAGAGCCTCCAGCACCTGTTCAATCAGAAAGATTTGAATATGAGGCAGCGACGTTGGATGGAAACTCTGAACGATTATGACTGTGAAATAAGATACCATCCAGGCAAAGCCAACGTAGTCGCAGATGCCTTGAGCAGAAAAGAAAGAGTGAAACCAATAAGGATCAATGCCAAGAGCATTGAAATCAAGAACAGTCTGAATGAAAGATTGTTAGCTGCACAGAAGGAAGCTGTGTCAGAAGCTAACTATCCTAACGAAAAGCTAGGAGTAACTGAAGAACAGTTATCCTATGGCAAGGACGGAATTCTGAGATTAAACGGAACGATATGGGTTCCTGTTTATGGAGGTCTTCGGGACGTTATCCTTCAGGAAGCCCACAGTTCCCGATATTCCGTTAATCCTGGAGCGGACAAGATGTACCAGGATTTGAAGGCAAAATTTTGGTGGATAGGCTTGAAGAAGTCTATAGCCACCTATGTGGCAAAGTGTTTGACTTGTGCGCAAGTAAAAGCTGAACATCAAAAGCCATCGGGCTTGCTGCAACAGCCTGAACTTCCCGAGTGGAAGTGGGAAATGGTGACCATGGATTTCATCACCAAGTTGCGAAAGACAAGGAAGGGAAACGATACGATATGGGTAATAGTTGACAGACTGACTAAGTCAGCACATTTCCTACCCATTAAGGAGACTCATAGCTCCGATATGTTAGCCCAGTTGTTCGTAGATAAGATTGTATCTCTACATGGCGTGCCTGTGTCTATTATCTCTGATAGAGATACCAGATACACGTCACATTTTTGGAAAAGCTTCCAACAATCTTTAGGCACGCAGCTAAACTTCAGTACCGCTTACCATCCTCAAACGGACGGACAAAGTGAGCGTACAATCCAAACGTTGGAAGACATGCTTCGTGCATGTGTGATCTATTAGGTGGTAATTGGGATAACCACCTACCATTAGTCGAGTTCTCATATAACAATAGCTACCATACGAGCATTAAGGCTGCTCCTTTCGAAGCCTTGTATGGTAGAAATTGTAGAACGCCCGTTTGTTGGGCAGAAGTTGGAGATGTCCAGATGACAGGACCTGATATAATTTTTGAAATGACGGAAAAGATTGTCCAAATTCGTGACCGTTTGAAAGGTGCCCGAGATAGGTAGAAAAGCTACGTAGATTTGAAGTGTAAACCTTTTAACTTCGAAGTAGGTGACAAGGTATTGCTTAAAATATCACCCTGGAAGGGAGTGATGCGATTCGGAAAGAAAGGCAAATTGAGCCCAAGATACATTGGACCCTTCGAGATAATCGAACGTGTCGGATCGGTTGCCTACAAGTTAAACTTACCGGAAGAGCTCAGTAGTATTCATAATGTTTTCCACATCTGCAATCTAAAGAAGTGTTTCGCTGATGAATCACTGGTTATACCGCATACAGATGTACACATCGATGAAAGCTTGAAGTTTGTTGAAAAACCTATGTCGATCGAGGATCGACATGTTAAGAAGCTTCGAATGAAGTATATACCGATTGTAAAGGTAAAATGGGATGCCCGTAGAGGTCCCGAGTACACGTGGGAGGTAGAGTCCATGATGAAAGAAAAGTACCCTCATTTGTTTCAATAAATCTCGAGGTCGAGATTTCTTTTAAGGGGGTGAGGATGTAACACCTTGAAAATTTGCGTCCTATAATGTATTGACACGTGTCATAAGCTTGGACGTGTTAAAGAATACTATAGAGGGACTAAAGTTGACAAACATAGAAAGTATGTGAATTCAAGGGTTCAAAACGTCAACCAAGGGATAAATATACCTTACAGTAACCCTACATGATGCTCGTACCTTCAAACGAATGAATCATAGATCATACGGAACGAAATGTGGAAGAAAGTGAGAGATTACGAGCTACAGGGGTTAAATGTGTCAACATGTTTAAGTTATACCTCTGAGTGACCCTTTAACAAACCAGGGGCTTTGTAACGGTAAAATATGCTCACTAGAATGCACGATATAAATTTCATCACGTTCCGTTATAATTTGAGAAGGTTATGACCAAATTCGTTTAAGAAGGGTTAAAAGCGTCAAACACTGAAAGTAATGACTTTTCGGGTAATAATAAACTAACCAAGGATTATTAAGTTGGGTAAAAGTCACGAGGCCCTTGTACGTAAATAAGAAAGGCCCAAAATGCAAAGTTACCCCTCCGTAAATCCAAGAGCCAACTGCAATAATTGTAAAAGATTTGAAAAATCTTACAGCAGGTCTCAGGCGGGCCGCGTAAAGGTTAGCAAGGGCTTTACGCGGGCCGCACTAGCAGTAAAAGATATGGGCTCTGACAAAGGCATTCATACGGGCCGCGTAAGAGTTGCAGGACCTCTTACGCGGGCCGCGTCAGACTCCTAGATGCAGAAAACGTGGACAGAAGCACTGTTTGGTGTTTTAACCGACTCTAGACATTATTACAAGAGCATGGGCGCCCCCTAAACGACCCCTAGCACTCAGGGACACTTGTTGGTGATCTAGGAACCCTTGTAGCCTTAGTTGTAATGATCCTAAGCTCACAAATTCACTATAAAAGGCCATGAGATGCACACTTTGTAACCACACCTCATTTCAACACTTCTGATCATTTCTGGAGCTCAAGTGTCTTCACTACTCATCTCTGGTCGTGCATAGGACTTCAGTAAGTGTGCCTAACCCTTCTTAGTTGAGTTTTTGCTTAGTTATTGCTTAAAAGTCAATCCGTCGTAATTAACAATTGACTTAACGATTAATCACAAATGGTCCAGTGATTAGTCGAATCAAAGGTAATTATGTGGGCATTAAACCCTTAAAAGGGCTGTGACATCTGTGCTTGTGATATCATTTTACAAACTCTGAACAATACAATATTAACAGTGTGTTTTAATCCCAAATGTTTGTCATTTATGTTTGATTTGATGCTCATGTTGATTTTTGATCGATTTCAAACTCTATATCGCTTTCTGGGAAGTTATACGCGAATTGGTGCGTAAACGCAGTCAGTTTAATGCGACAAACACTCCGGAACATCATCATAAACTTAACATACCTTAAATAACCTTTACATAACTTAGAAATAAGTTTTAAAGGCTTTCGTATGGCAAAAACAAGTTTATTCGCTCTCAGGGACTAGTTGCATTAACTTGCAAAAGTCTGCCGTTTCGTAAGGCAACGTATAGTCCGGAACTTGATCATAAGTTAAACATACCATATATAACCTAAACATGGCTTAGAAATAAGCTTTGATAGGTTCGGTGTGCGAAAACATACTTATATGATCTTACAGGGGCTAAAATTGTCAAAAACGGTGTAAGTTTGCATTTTCGCGCATAACTTACGTTCTAGCCACATCTGGACATCCAAAATTTTTGTACACACTAAAATATTATTATTTTAGTGATCGGCATGCAAAAATTCCATTCGTCGCTTAACTTGGTTCGTTTTTACATCCGTTTGAGTTTCATCGTAATCTAACGAACAACGCGACCGTACGCCCAAACGAGCCGACATCCGAGACTTCTCTGAGCATATTTTGAGTCCTCTAAAATTCATTGACCTTGTAGAGCCTTGAAAATGGCTTAACGGGGGTCAAAAAGGCCTGAAATGGACTCGAATGCATGTAGGGACCTAAACTGTAAATTTTCAAAGTTTGCTGATCTGGGGAGCTCAGGCGGGGCGCATAAGCCCACCCCCAACTCTTACGCAGGGCGCCTAAGCAGCCCAGCGACCAGAAAGTTTGTTTTTGCTGCTGTTTCATAGTTCAGGGACTGTTTATGCATTTTTCTTGGAATGTTGAGCAAGTTTGTGTGATCACCAAGGCTTGTACCTGCTTGTGACAATTGGATGGTCAAGATTTATTGCTTAATGGCCAAACAAAACACTTGGAATGATCTTGTTCTTCATGCTCTACTATAAATAGCATGCCAAACTCCTTTATTCCTTGCTCATTCTCATTCTCTCCTCTCTACATCTGCTTTGGAGCTCTCCTAAGCTAAATTGGGACTTTGTCTTCTTTGTTGAAAAGATAGCAAGGACCCTAAGTGAGATTCTTTCATTCTTTTATTTGCTTTTTCCTTATGTAGTGCAGAAAGTCAAACTTTCGGTTTTGACCATCAATTGGTCAAGTCAAAGTTCAATTGAACTTTGAAACGTGATTGTAATCACGATAGTTATAATCCTTCATGATTATAGCCGCTGATTACCACGTTAGCTAGTTGTAGTGTCGAGTCAAAGTTTCGGTCAAAATGCGTTTTAGCACCCATTTTGCAACGGAACTACTTTAGGGTATCAAAACACTTTGTTTTGATATCAAATCAGTAGGTTAAACATGTTTTGACATGTTTAACTCGACACTATTAGTTTAGTGCTTGTTTAGGGTCGTAAGGTAAGCGGTCTAAACAACCGCTTATACTTCCGAACCCGACCCGTTTGATCGATCTTTAGGATCCGACCAAGCTTAGTTAGTGATCATAGTTACATAGGGAATAACCTCAGAGGTTATACCTTATGATCACCTAGGATTGGTTAGTCATATGCTTGTTAGCTTTTATGCCCATAGGAAATGACCAAAATGCCCTTTTGAAGCATAAATCCGTATTTTGACGATATGAACATATTTTTGATATGTAAACTGATTTAGTAACATGTTTAGGGATAATTGGGCATGTAAGACTTGACATAGCACATAGTTAACCATCCGAACATAGTTTTACGCTAACGACGCCTTATAGTAGCTTATGTTACCATAATGTGTTGAAACGGGTCAAAAGCACTTAGGTAGACTTTCCAATCAGAATGTAGGGTCTATTAAATCATACCATATGAGTTCAATTACTCATTTGATTTATGGAACCTCATTCTATCCTATCTCCCGATTTAGGAGCCGATTTACTAACATAGTTACCTATACTAGGTGCCGGTTGATTCTGTGATACTTGGAGCTTAAATTGGTCTTATTCTCAAGACTAATTAGCAATCCCAAGTGAGTACATAGTTCCCCTCTTTTACCGTTTTCAAATACTTTGGGGTGATACACATGTACATACATGTTACTTTCGTGCATTTCATGCTTTTATGACATAAACATGCTAGTCTCATCTAGTACACTTATAGTACATGCTTTCAATTGTGTTTTGCTATGTATGTCAAGCATGTTAGCACATTGATTTATTACACATTTGTTGCATATGTTTACTTAGCATATGGAACACATTGTTTTACATGACATTTCTGCTATGTATGTTTACTGAGCATGCTAGCACATTGTTTTACATGAACATTTCTACTAGGCATGTTTACTTAGCATTCCTAGTACATGGTTTTCGCATGCTACATTGGTTATGACATTTGGTGTGTTTAATCGGGACAATAATACATTCATTAACATTGATCACGCCGCTCGGACTTATGTAATGGTACCATAGGAATTGACAACTCCCGTTTCCGACTTCCTGGATTTGTTTGGAAGTTGGGGATGACAGAATCCGACTACATAATTTAGATAAACCTTTAATTCGTTTAAGGGTTTGTCGCCACAGTCGCAAGGCTTGAATGTATGCGATTAACATTACTGCATAAATGTTTGTAATCATAAAGCATTGTTTTTCTGCAAAACATAACATTTGATTTAAACTTAGGTTTATTCAAAAACGTTGTTTTGTACATTTTCTATGGGGTTGAGTAGCTTCTAGTTATTCACCATACATGGCATTTGTTACACATTGACATTATCACATAGTTTAAGTAGATGATTTCCAACTTGCTATGCATTTCATTTGGTTATACATGAAACATTTCACACATGACATTGTACATGGTTTACACATACACATTTTTTTACATTGAACAAGACATTTTGATTGGTTATTGATAAGTGACTTATGTAACGGGGCTATGTGTTATATGGTAAAAGCATGGTGGATACGCCGCTGGTACTTCCTATATATAAGTGCTTTTATTGTATTATACATTGTTGCGTTATATAAATCACTTGGGCAAGACATGAAACATTTTATACAAGAACAAGACAGTGTTTTACAAAGTACACATTTTATCCAAATTCATTTTCACTTGGTTATTCATTTAACCATGCATTATCATTTCATCATCACTCGATTTTCATTGATTTTCACATAGTTTTACAAAGGTAAACATTTTACAAGGTTCATGACTACATTTTATCAAACACTTCTTTCAAATACAAGTCATGAATCTGCATAAACAAAACCTATGTATCTCACAGGCATTTTTATGCTGACGTACCTATTTTTACATGTGTTTCAGGTGCTAATGCATGATGATGCTTGTGCTTCACTTAGGCGGACTCGGGCCTTAGTGACTTAAAAGACAGTTATTATGTTAGTTTAGTTTGAACTCAAAGACAATGTAACTTTAATTTTAATAATACATAACTTTAATTGCCATGGTTGTTGAAACAATAATTCTGTCACCTCACTCCCCGACGTTTCCGCCGCGGCTTTTGGTTATTTTGACGCGGCCGGGGTGTGACAGAAGAGTTGGTATCAGAGCCAATGGTTATAGGGAATTAGGTTATTAGCAATGCTTTGACCTAGACTATAACTTTCTAGGACCCTAACACAAGTTTACTTGTGTTTAGATCTTAAAACAATACCCGTCACCTATCCTTAGGTGATAATCACAACAAGAACACAATAACAAAACCACTTTGAAAATTAATCATCTATCCTTGGATGATTGATTATATGGTTTTGAACCCTTCCAGTTTGATTCATTTTTCGGCCTTGTGTCTTCCAATTTTTTTCAAAATCTCGTCAAAGTTTTGGGTCTAAATAATGTGAACACGTGCAAACTGGAAGAGTGAATGCCTGTACCCTGAGTTTTCTGTCTAAGGCTAGAGTGTTCGTACAAATCCGCAGTATCGGACCAGTCACTCTTACCTGGGAACTCTTGGGGTGAGTGTTCACTTATAGGCGAGCATGTCTTCGCGATACATTATTATGACTCATTTACTTTGATTTGTCACTGTGTGTTGTTTGTTTGCTTTGTGGTAACAAGCAAATGACCACCTTCCTTGCTTTTTGTCGATTTATTTGTTATCTCATTTTCATCACATCATCTCACTCGTTTTCTCTCATGTTTCCTCTTTTAGAATGCCTCCTCGACGTAACGTTCCTCAACCTGATGCCGAACTGGCAGCTATTATAGCACAGCAGATGGCTGCTATGCTACCTGGTCTCATAACTCAAATAAACCAAGCCACCAATAACAATGTTAATGCACCTGCTCCGTGCAACTTTAAACAGTTTAACTCAGCTAAACCACTCAAGTTTAGTGGTATTGAAGGAGCAACAGGGCTTCTCCAGTGGTTTGAGAGTCTTGAGAGCACATTTCGCCATGTTCAGTGTCCGAACAATCGTAAGGTCGAGTTTGCTTCGAGTGTATTCCAAAAGAGGGCTCTTACCTGGTGGAATGGGGTAATGAGAGATAGAGGTGCAGATGTTGCTTTGGGTCAAACTTGGGAGGAACTCAGGGCTCTCCTGATGAGAGAATTTTGTCCTCGTCACGAGCAGAGGGCACTCGAAGATGAGTTCAATGATCTGAAGCAAGTCAGTGGTGAACACCAGGCTTATACAGACATATATGAGGAGTTAAGATGGCTCTGTCCGACTATGGTCACGCCTTTGGATAAGGCTATTGAAAGGTACATAGATGGTTTGCCAGATCCTGTTCAGGATATTGTCACTGGCAGCCACCCTACTACCGTCTGACAGGCCATTGAGCTAGCTGCTACCCTTACTGAATCCCAAATCAAGAAGGGTAAACTCCACAGGAAGGGTGATAAGAAGCAGAAACAGTCTGATAGCACCAAGGAAAGCAAGGGCAAGAAGGCTGCTGAATCTTCAAAGAAATCTAGGAAGCGTAAGGCTTCCAAGAATTTTGCTGTCACTGCTCAGACTAACCAGGCTGCTCCTAATCAGGCAGCACAGAATCAGGCTGCACAACCTGCTGCCAAGAGGCAGTATGCTGGTAACGCACCTCTGTGCAATCGATGTAACAGCCATCACCAGCCACAGTTGCAATGCCGTATCTGCACGAATTGTGGCAAGTCTGGTCATCTTGCAACCACCTGCCGTTTTGCTCCGAATCAGAATCAGGCAGCTCAAAACCAAGATGTACAAAACCCTGCCCAGAATCCTGCACGACCTCACTTTCCGCCTGGTTCATGTTTCAACTGTGGGGATCTGACCCACTACAGGAACAATTGCCCGAGGTTGGCAAATGCAAATCAGGCACCAGCTCGTGGTATAGCTTTTAATTTGAATGCAAATGAGGCGCGTGCAGATAACGAAGTGGTGAACGGTACGTTCCTTGTTAACAACCATCCTGCTTCTGTTCTATTTGATTCGGGTGCCGATAAGAGCTTTGTGTCCTTAGCATTTGAGCCTTTGCTTGCGATGACTAGAACAAAACTAGGAAAGCCCTTGACAGTAGAAGTAGCTAGTGGTGAACCTGTTGTCCTTGACTCAGTTCTTCGAAATTGCCAGTTGAATCTCAATAACCATCTTTTCCCTATTGACCTCACACCGATGCAACTCGGGAGCTTCGATGTTATAGTTGGAATGGATTGTTTATCGAAGTACCATGCTGAGGTGGTATGTTTTGAGAAGTTGGTCCGTATACCACTATCGATTGGTGAGATCTTAGAAGTTCGTGGGGAGAAACCCATCAGTGGTGTTAAGCTTATGTCCTGTACCCAAGCCCGCAAATATCTACGCAAGAAATATGTTGCTTTCTTAGAACATGTTGTAGAGGATAAAGGCAAGGGTAAGACTATCCAAGATATCCCTGTTGTTCGGGAATATCCAGAGGTATTTCCTGAGGAATTACCTGGTTTACCCCCTGTGCGCCAAGTTGAGTTCCGCATTGATCTTGTGCCTGGTGCAAATCCCATTGCTAAATCACCTTATCGTCTTGCACCGTCTGAGATGCAAGAGTTATCTAAACAGCTTCAGGAGCTTTCTGACAAAGGATTCATCCGTCCAAGCTTTTCCCCTTGGGGCGCTCCTGTCCTATTTGTGAAAAAGAAAGATGGATCATTCAGGATGTGTATCGATTACCGTGAGCTTAACAAGCTTACAATCAAGAATCGATATCCCCTACCTCGCATTGATGATCTCTTTGATCAGCTACAGGGTGCTACTTGCTTTTCAAAGATTGATCTATGTTCTGGGTATCATCAACTTCGAGTTCTCGAAGAAGATATTCCCAAGACAGTTTTTGTACGCGTTATGGTCATTATGAGTTCACTGTTATGCCTTTCGGTTTAACTAATGCTCCTGCTGTTTTCATGGACTTGATGAATAGGGTTTGCAAGCCTTACTTGGACAAGTTCATCATCGTCTTCATTGATGATATTTTGATCTATTCTAAGACTCGAGCTGATCATGAACGGTATCTTCGTCTTACAATGGAGCTTCTAAAGAAAGAACAGCTTTTCGCCAAATTCTCCAAGTGTGAATTCTGGCTTAAGGAAGTTGAATTTTTGGGGCACATCGTCAACGAACAAGGTATACATGTAGATCCTGCCAAAATCAGTGCGATTAAGGATTGGGATACTCCTACTACTCCTACCGAGGTTCGTTCATTTCTTGGTCTAGCGGGTTACTACCGCCGTTTCATAGAAAACTTCTCCAAGATTGCGGTTCCTCTCACTTCTTTAACTCAGAAAAGCAAACCTTTTGAATGGGGATCCAAACAGGAAAAAGCTTTCCAGACATTGAAACAGAAACTCTGCGATGCACCTATTCTATCTTTGCCCGAGGGTAATGACGATTTTGTTGTGTACTGTGATGCATCCAACTTAGGCCTTGGCTGCGTTCTTATGCAAAGAAACAAAGTTATAGCCTATGCATCAAGACAGCTGAAGGTACACGAGAAGAACTACACCACTCATGATCTTGAGTTAGGTGCAGTAGTCTTTGCTCTCAAAATCTGGAGACACTACCTTTACGGTACAAAGTGTATAGTGTTTACTGACCACAAGAGTCTCTAGCATATCTTCAATCAGAAAGAACTAAACATGAGGCAACGACGTTGGGTTGAACTCCTAAACGACTACGATTGCGAGATTCGCTACCACCCTGGTAAGGCAAATGTCGTGGCTGATGCATTAAGTCGTAAGGAACATGTCAAGCTTCACTGTGTTCAGGTTCGATCTGACCTTCAATCCCACATAATTCAGGCTCAACATACTTGTGTTGCACAAGACTTGATGGGTAAAGAGTTACCATGTCATACCAGTCCTGAGCTTGAACTGAGAGATTTTGGGATATTCTATTACATGGGCCATTTGTGGGTCCCAAGTATAGACAATCTTCGCACTTTGCTTATGGATGAAGCTCACAGGTCTCGTTATTCAATTCATCCTGGTGCAGGCAAAATGTATAAGGATCTTCGAACATAGTATTGGTGGCCGGGTATGAAGAAAGACATTGCCTTATATGTTTCCAAATGCCTTACTTGTCTTAAGGTTAAGGCAGAACATCAACATCCCTCTGGATTATTGGAGCAACCAGAGATTCCGGTTTAGAAATGGGAAAACATTTCTATGGATCTCATTACCAAGCTGCCGCGCACTAAAAAGGGTCATGACGCCATTTGGGTTGTTGTTGATCGTTTAACAAAGTCAGCACATTTCTTGCCGATCCGTGAGGATCTATCTGCTGACAAGTTGGCCAAAATCTATGTTGATGAGATTGTATCTCGACATGGTGTTCCTTTGAACATTATATCTGACAGAGATGCTCGATTCTCATCTCGCTTTTGGAGAACCATGCAATCTGCCATGGGTACTCAACTTCATTTGAGCTCAGCGTACCATCCGCAGACAAATGGTCAATCTAAGAGAACAATCCAGACACTGGAGGATATGCTTAGAGCTTGTGTGATTGATTTTGGTGGTAGTTGGGATTCGCATCTACCTTTGATCGAATTCTCCTACAACAATAGTTATCACTCTAGCATCAATATGGCTCCTTTCGAAGCTTTATACGGTCGAAAATGTCGTTCACCGGTCTGCTGGAATGAGATAGGTGAAGCTCAGCTTACTGGACCTGAACTCATTCTAGAGACTACAGATAAGGTCAAGAAGATTCGTGAAAACCTTCAGACAGCTAGAAGCCGTCAGAAGTGTTACGCGGATCGACGACGCAAGCCCTTGGAATTCCAAGTTGGTGATCACGTCCTACTCAAGGTATCCCCTTGGAAAGGTGTGATTAGATTTGGGAAGAAAGGAAAACTTGCACCACGCTATGTTAGACCATTCAAGATCGTTGAAAGAGTCGGAAAAGTAGCCTACAGATTAGAGCTACCTCCTGAACTTGGAAATGTTCATCCAACATTCCACGTGTCCAATCTCAGAAAGTGTTTAGCTGATGAGAACCTCCACATACCACTTGATGAAATTCGTGTTGATAACACGATGCACTTTGTTGAGAAACCTGTGGAGATAGTGGACCGTTCATTTAAGCAGTTGAAGGGCAAGCGGATTAAATTGGTCAAAGTTCGCTGGGAATCTAAACGTGGCCCAGAGTTTACTTGGGAATGTGAAGATCAGATGAAAGCGAAATATCCGCATCTATTCTCACAAGTTTCCTCTAAATAAATTTCGGGACGAAATTTCCTGAAGTAGGGGAGACTGTGATATCTGTGCTTGTGATATCATTTTACAAACTCTAAACAATACAATATTAATAAAACAGTGTGTTTTAATCCCTAATTTTTGTCATTTATGTTTGATTTGATGCTCATGTTGATTTTTGATCGATTTCAAAATCTATATCGCTTTCTAGGAAGTTATACGCGAACTGGTGCGTAAACGCAGTCAGTTTAACGCGACAAACACTCCGGAACATCATCATAAACTTAACATACCTTAAATAACCTTTACATAACTTAGAAATAAGTTTTAAAGGCTTTGGTATGGCAAAAACAAGTTTATTCGCTCTCAGGGACTAATTGCGTCAACTTGCAAAAGTCTGCCGTTTCGTAAGGCAACGTATAGTCCGGAACTTGATCATAAGTTAAACATACCATATATAACCTAAACATGGCTTAGAAATAAGCTTTGATAGGTTCGGTGTGCGAAAACATACTTATATGATCTTACAGGGGCTAAAATTGTCAAAAACGGTGTAAGTTTGCATTTTCGCGCATAACTTACGTTCTGGCCACATCTGGACATCCAAAATTTTTGTACACACTAAAATATTTTTATTTTAGTGATCGGCATGCAAAAATTCCATTCGTCGCTTAATTTGGTTCATTTTTTACGCCCGTTTGAGTTTCGTCGTAATTTAACGAACAACGCGACCGTACGCCCAAACGAGCCGACATCTGAGACTTCTCTGAGCATATTTTGAGTCCTCTAAACTTCATTGACCTTGTAGAGCCTTGAAAATGGCTTAACGGGGGTCAAAAAGGCCTGAAATGGACTCGAATGCATGCAGGGACCTAAACTGTAAATTTTCAAAGTTTGCTGATCTGGGGAGCTCAGGCAGGGCGCGTAAGCCCACCCCCAACTCTTACACGGGGCGCCTAAGCAGCCCAGCGACCAGAAAGTTTGTTTTTGCTGCTGTTTCATAGTTCAGGGACTGTTTATGCATTTTTCTTGGAATGTTGAGCAAGTTTGTGTGATCACCAAGGCTTTTACCTGCTTGTGACAATTGGATGGTCAAGATTTATTGCTTAATGGCCAAACAAAACACTTGGAATGATCCTGTTCTTCATGCTCTACTATAAATAGCATGCCAAACTCCTTCATTCCTTGCTCATTCTCATTCTCTCCTCTCTACATCTGCTTTGGAGCTCTCCTAAGCTAAATTGGGACTTTGTCTTCTTTGTTGAAAAGATATCAAGGACCCTAAGTGAGATTCTTTCATTCTTTTATTTGCTTTTTCCTTATGTAGTGTAGAAAGTCAAACGTTTGGCCAACAGTTTGACTTTCGGTTTTGACCATCAATTGGTCAAGTCAAAGTTCAATTGAACTTTGAAACGTGATTGTAATCACGATAGTTATAACCCTTCGTGATTATAGCCGCTGATTACCACGTTAGCTAGTCGTAGTGTCGAGTCAAAGTTTTGGTCAAAATGCGTTTTAGCACGCACTTTGTTTTGATATCAAATCAGTAGGTTAAACATGTTTTGACATGTTTAACTCGACACTATTAGTTTAGTGCTTGTTTAGGGTCGTAAGGTAAGCGGTCTAAACAACCGCTTATACTTCCGAACACGACCCGTTTGATCGATCTTTAGGATCCGACCAAGCTTAGTTAGTGATCATAGTTACATAGGGAATAACCTCAGAGGTTATAGCTTATGATCACCTAGGATTGGTTAGTCATATGCTTGTTAGCTTTTATGCCCATAGGAAATGACCAAAATGCCCTTTTGAAGCATAAATCCGTATTTTGACTATATGAACCTATTTTTGATATGTAAACTAATTTAGTTACATGTTTAGGGATAATTGGGCATGTAAGACTTGACATAGCACATAGTTAACCATCCGAACATAGTTTTACGCTAACGACGCCTTATAGTAGCTTATGTTACCATAATGTGTTGAAACGGGTCAAAAGCACTTAGGTAGACTTTCCAATCAGAATGTAGGGTCTATTAAATCATACCGTATGAGTTCAATTACTCATTTGATTTATAGAACCTCATTCTATCCTATCTCCCGATTTAGGAGCCGATTTATTAACATAGTTACCTATACTAGGTGCCGGTTGATTCTGTGATACTTGGAGCTTAAATTGGTCTTATTCTCAAGACTAATTAGCAATCCCAAGTGAGTACATAGTTCCCCTCTTTTACCGTTTTCAAATACTTTGAGGTGATACACATGTACATACATGTTACTTTCGTGCATTTCATACTTTTATGACATAAACATGCTAGTTTCATCTAGTACACTTATAGTACATGCTTTCAATTGTGTTTTGCTATGTATGTCAAGCATGCTAGCACATTGATTTATTACACATTTGTTGCATATGTTTACTTAGCATATGGAACACATTGTTTTACATGACATTTCTGCTATGTATGTTTACTGAGCATGCTAGCACATTGTTTTACATGAACATTTCTACTAGGTATGTTTACTTAGCATTCCTAGTACATGGTTTTCGCATGCTACATTGGTTATGACATTTGGTGTGTTTAATCGGGACAATAATACATTCATTAACATTGATCACGCCGCTCGGACTTATGTAATGGTACCATAGGAATTGACAACTCCCGTTTCCGACTTCCTGGGTTTGTTTGGAAGTTGGGGATGACAGAATCCGACTACATAATTTAGATAAACCTTTAATTTGTTTAAGGGTTTGTCGCCACAGTCGCAAGGCTTGAATGTATGCGATTAACATTACTGCATAAATGTTTGTAATCATAAAGCATTGTTTTTCTGCAAAACATAACATTTGATTTAAACTTAGGTTTATTCAAAAACGTTGTTTTGTACATTTTCTATGGGGTTGAGTAGCTTCTAGTTATTCACCATACATGGCATTTGTTACACATTGACATTATCACATAGTTTAAGTAGATGATTTCCTACTTGCTATGCATTTCATTTGGTTATACATGAAACATTTCAGACATGACATTGTACATGGTTTACACATACACATTTTTTGACATTGAACAAGACATTTTGATTGGTTATTGATAAGTGACTTATGTAACGGGGCTATGTGTTATATGATAAAAGCATGGTGGATACGCCGCTGGTACTTCCTATATATAAGTGCTTTTATTGTGTTATACATTGTTGCGTTATATAAATCACTTGGGCAAGACATGAAACATTTTTATACAAGAACAAGACACTGTTTTACAAAGTACACATTTTATCCAAATTCATTTTCACTTGGTTATTCATTTAACCATTCATTATCATTTCATCATCATTTGATTTTCATTGATTTTCACATGGTTTTACAAACATTTTACAAGGTTCATGACTACATTTTATCAAACACTTCATTCAAATAGAAGTCATGAATCTGCATAAACAAAACCTATGTATCTCACATGCATTTTTATGCTGACGTACCTATTTTTACATGTGTTTCAGGTGCTAATGCATGATGATGCTTGTGCTTCACTTAGGCGGACTCGGGCCTTAGTGACTTAAAAGACAGTTATTATGTTAGTTTAGTTTGAACTCAAAGACAATGTAACTTTAATTTTAATAATACATAACTTTAATTGCCATGGTTGTTGAAACAATAATTCTGTCACCTCACTCTCCGGCGTTTCCGCCACGGCTTTTGGTTGTTTTGACGCGGCCGGGGTGTGACAAGGGCACCCTCTGATTCCCACTCTAACTAGTCCAAATGTCGGGTCAAAGTTGCTTAGAAAAAGTCAACAGAATTCTAATTTTCGATTTAACGCATAATTAACAATGTAGATGGCATGTAACCTGTTTTATCACTCATATAACTTGATAATAAGTATTATAACTGATCTAAGCTTGTTTTATCCGACCATTTACTGTTTTGACCCGGTTCGGAACCGAAAGTCGCAAAACTTTGACTTTTGCTTTGACTTCAGTTCTGACCCGTTTTGGTATGATTTAGATATGCCTTAGGACTCTCTTAGGACCAGGTTACATGATGGTATAACCCTCTATGGCTGGTTCATTGTTTGTCCAAGTCATTTGCACATTTCTGTTATATGCTTAAAATTGACCATAATGCCCTTTTGACTTTAAAACGAGAATCTTGAATATGTGAAAGAACAATAACTTTAGTTAATGATTTCTAAACATGTCCCTAAAATTTCACGTCAATCCGAGGTCTAGAATAGGAGTTATGCTAAATATCGCAATTAAGAAAACTTTAATGATTAAACGGCGCAATTAGTATAAAGCCTATCTAAACCCAAATTTCGACACCAAACCTTCTACACCTTGATGTAAAATAATATTTTGGGATTTTTAAAGATTTTTAATTATTTTTAACCTGCTCATAACCTGCGGTTATGGCGTTGATTCGGTAAATACCGAATATACCCTTTTCGGACATAAAATGAGTTCTACATGGTTTTTTGACACGAATCCAGTTGCTACTGATTTTAAATAATAAACAAAGTATTTTGAACTTTATAACCTGTTTAGAAAACTCAGATTTCCTGTAGAACCCGGAATTCTCTTTTATAATCTTTAAAATGACCAAAATACCCCTACAGGGCGTATATTGGGATTAAACTCGTTATGTGTGACAATCCTCACTAAACCAGGTATCCGTACGACTTAATTAATTATTAATTGCTGCTTAATTACTGTGCTTAACTGAAATTGCTGACGAACTGCTACTTGATTACTAGTGCTTGTATATTCCTGCATCATACTTTGATTTCCGTCACTACATTATTTACAAGTTGAACCTTAGTGAAAAACATGATGCACTAAAGCACAGTAGCATTAGAACGGATAACCTATTGAACATGCTGATAAAGCCAGCATCAGGCAGACACTGCCTCTAAGGGCCTGTATGAGCCAGAAATATTTGACTACACCCATAGTGTGTGTAGGGATACAAGGGTTGTAGAATTGCGTCTCTAGGAATAAGATATAATGATTGGATGTGCCTAAAACGTACTCTAAGCACAAAACACAGCACTTTTATTAACATACTAGCTTCTGGCTAACTAATAAAGTGCCAAAACATGAGGAAATATTCCTGACACTTTGCAGAATAAGATGTGTCGCTAAAAATATTATTTACAACGCTTAAAAGCTTACTTAAGCACTTTAACGGATTACAATCCAACCGAACAACCGGACTATACCCGGAACATGAAAATATTGCCATAAGTATTATTGGTCTTTTTCTGAGCCAGTTAGGGTCCCTGATTACCCTAACACCCGCGTTAAAACGCAACACTTAACTAACCGAGTTAACCCCTATCTAACTTGGTTTAAAGTAACTAATCTCTAACTATATGATTGAAATCGAACCAAAGGACCCCCCCCCTTGGCCGATCGGTCACATTGTGACCAAGTGTTGTACCAATTTGATTATTATAATCACATATGTTGGATATCAAGAAGACATGAAAACCAATGGATTAAGATCTTTGAATTGTCTATAAATACAACACTAAACACAAGAGTTCTTATCACTTCACAACATCAACCAAAATCACTCTCTCTCTCCCTCCAAGAGCTCTCGGCCGAAACCCCCACCCTCTACACATCCATTTTCGATCTTGTTCAATCCATTCCAAGCACATACAAGTGTTCAAGGTCACGTATTAGGAGTCTTGGAGCAAACGGAAGCGGAAGGACCTCATCATCTTGCTTTTATCCATCACATTTTCGCCTAGATTCTTCCCTAGCCCCGAGCTAGAGGTATAATGCTTAAAACTCATTCTTGAACATGTCTAAAGTGGTTAATAAGAATTGTAACGGTTAAAAGTCGGAAACTTATCTTTTGAATCTTTAAAGATTACTAAAACATGAATCTTGTTGGTTAAAAGATCATAAGTTGTGTAAAAGTTGTAGTGTTCAAATATGGTGATTATTTAGGCCCGATCTACGTTGTGGTGGCTCGGATCATCGTTTAACCCGACTTTGTTAAGATCATAAATCTTGACATAAGCTTGTTTCTATCGATACAAGGGTTAAAAGGTGAAACTCTACCACACGAGAAACATGAACTTGTGTAAAAGTGTTTTTACTTGTAAAATAGTGTTTAAAACTAGCGGATCTACGTATGTACAAGTGGTATTTTTGTAGAACCAAGTGTCGAGAAAATCATGTTTTATAAAAGTTGGATGACATACTAACGAATATGATTTTACAAACCACAAGTGTATAAACACTTGTGAAATGAAAAGTTTCGACAAAATGACAATCTTTGAGAAAGATGACGGAAAGTTGTAAAGGATGATTTATTCTAAAAACGAGGTTTTTACGAGATTAAACTATTTTATATAAAGATCCACCAAATATAACGGGATCTACACTGTAGTGTTCAGAAAAACTACAAGTTCATGTGATTATGCGATTTTACCTACTTGTCGACTAGTTTGATGCATCGGAAATTGATTGATTGATTTAAAGAAGTGTTGAAGTGCTTTTGTAAAAGAAAATGATACGCTTGAAAGCGTGGCCACCTCCAGTTACAGAGGAAACTCTGGCGAAATTTTTCTAAAATATAACACTTAGAATTATTTACAAGTGTTAGAATTATTTTTGACATGTTTTCAAAATATATTTCGCCACTACTTTATTTACTAAATAATCGGAGGTGGGATTTTCACAAAACTAAACGTGATAAATATATACTTAGTAAATATATTTTCACCACACTGTTTATGATTATTTTGTGAAAATACATAAGTATTATTTTTAGAGTAAAAATAATATTTCGAACGATAACAGCTCCAAAATAATACAAACGCTTACACGACAAACATATAAGTTACACCGGTAATTATTATTACCACACGATTTCTAAAACGTAACTTACGCATTATTTTGGAAGTATTATGTGAAGTGAAGATGTAATATTTTTGAGAAAAATATTTATATTTTGGAAGTAGAAGTAAAAATATATTAAGTGGGACTTAATGATATAATGAAAATACACATGTATTAAATCCCCCATCCTTGGGAAGGAGATTAACTACCAAGTACATGCAAAATATAAACACGAAATAGTTGTCTAACTATTTCCCAAAAACCTAAACTATAAAGCTAAGGCACGGCCATCCGTCTAATAGTATTAGCACATGTAGGTCGTTGCACAGCTGCCTGACATTCGGAGTACTTGGTATAGCGACGCACTGACTGTGAGTTCATGTCCCCCTTTTCTCTTAACTGTTTTCAGTTTTCTAAACTGCGGGGGTGAAATACATGTTACACTGATTATGAATACTTTTTACATGGTATGGTTAGCGTAAGGAGGTTTGTTACTTAGATCATGTGAGTGGGTAGGCGGAAACTTGAGGCCATTAATCCTCATGGTAGGACCGAGGGACAGGAGCGGTAGATCTATCTGGGTGTAGCGAGCCCAGCCCCAGGTCCAGCATAACGGACCTAGGGGTGACTTAGTGCCCGACGCATAAATCCGCTAGGTTTGAGTCTCCCTACTTGCACTTCACACATATCAATGGCCTTGCAAACCATTGGTGATCTCTTTTTCCTTATTTGCTACATACCAGGGTTTTTGATAAATACAATGGTTTATTTACTCACTTTCGCATGAACTCGCTCAACATTATTGTTGATTTTTTTCAACTTACATGTATTTCAGGGAATTAAAGATCTGGCACGGTATGGCATGTTTTCCGCTGCATTAGTCACCGAGGTCATCCAGGGTTTGGGGAATGTGACTCTTTCCTGGACAAGTCACAGTCCTTAAACCATGTTTATGTCATGTTTGGTGTTTGTAATGTTTGGACAAGTTTATGGTTGTTAGGGTGTTATCCCGTTAAGACAATGTTATGGTATTTTTATTTTAATGGATGATCTTGCATATTTTTAATTCATATAGCTTTGTTATGATTAAGCTATGGTATTGAGAAGTCACACCAAATTAAACACGCTTCCGCAAAGCTAGGGTGTGACAGCTTGGTATCAGAGCTCTGATCATAGCGAACTAGGATTCCTTCTCGAGTCTAGACTATGATCACTAGGGCTCTCACGAAAACATTTTTGCTGCATACCACTTAAGTCCAGATCCAAAACCTTTTTATAAACAAATGTTGAGCGCATTTTATTTATTATTTTTAGGCTCAGTCTGGGAGGCTGAGGCTCAGTCTGGGAGGCTGAGGCTCGGTCTGGGAGACTGAGGCTCGGTCTGGGAGGCCGAGGCTCGATCTAATGGATCGAGGTAGTGGTCTAGTGGGACTAGGGAGTCAGTCTGGGAGGCTGGGAGAATTGACTAGTGGGACTAGGGAGTCAGTCTGGGAGGCTGGGAGAATTGACTAGTGGGACTAGGGAGTCAGTCTGAGAGACTGGGAGGCTAGTGGGACTAGGAAGAGCAGTCTGGGAGGCTGGGAAAAATTGGCTAGTGGGACTAGGAAAAGCAGTCTGGGAGGCTGGGAAGCTAGTGGGACTAGGAGAATTATGTGATATTTTACTTGGTAACTTATGTGATTACCTGATTGTATAACTGATTATTTGCGCATATTTGTGGTTATGTTACTGACATTATGAGTCACCTGTGCCATGCGACGTGTTTATGCGTATATGACTCGGACACCACCGGACCCCTACCTATCGTATCTGATGACCTCCCATCTTCGGAGTATGAGGTGCATACATCTGATTCCACCAGCACAGATGACGACGACTTCCAGCCCTTCGCACTACCCGAGGGTGCTGATGAGCCTGCGGATGGCCCCCCTGCTGAGTACTTACCCCTAGTTGTGATTCCGGCTCCTATTCCTTTAGCCGTCTATCCCGCTTATGACTTACTACTTGACGCCGAGGCTGACGGCGATATCGATTTGTTTGAGGACGAGCCTATTGAGGATGAGATTCTGGATGCAGCCCTTCTTCCTGCTGGCGATCTTCTGATGATCGCTGACGCCCCTGCTGAGAACTCACCCGCACATTCACCGGTCCCAGACTCCTTTGAGTCTGTGGCATCCGCACCTTCTCACGAGGTGAGCGCACAACACTTTGCACACGACTCGGATCCTGACCAGGCATCCTCAGCAGCACCTATTCCGAGTTTTGCATTTGAGCATGACGACATAGAGGATTCTGATCCCATTTTTCCTCCGGGATTCGACCCGGATCATGATATCGAGTTTATCCCGATGGACCAGCTCATGGAGGATCCCGCTGATCCAGTTGACCCTATTGATCCTGAGTTCGACTTTGATATGGCTTTTGATGACCATGAGCCTGCCTTGGCTCCTGAGCCGGCAGCTGCTCTAGATCCTATGCCTGAGCATGACCCCGTACATGCTGGCATCCCATTTGAGCCCGTTTTAGCTGACCCACCTGTTGGTGATCTTCCTGTAGATGTTCCTTTGGGGGAGCAGGTCATTGCCACCGATCATGTTGATCCACTTTTTGTTGCTGATATACCGGTTGACCATCCTGTTGCACCAGTTGACCCTGTCATTGTTCCTCCATTTGATCCCATTCCACTTGAGCCTGAGCACGCATTATTTGCTGATCACATGGATCCACCCGATGAGGATGCTCAGCACGGTTGGATACCTGCTGACGAGGACGTTCCACCCTTGCCCCCACAGATCCCTGTTACACGACCTGTTGATTTTACTTTTCAGGTTCCTCAGTTTGTACCTCTAGCGAGGCCTGGAGAGGGCTCTTCAGCCCATCCTTTTGGGCACGTACCGATGTCTATTCCCTTCATGCCCCAGATGTCATCTGTTCCACCCTCTACTTCACCATTTCATGTGGCACCATTTGACCCCACCAGTGAGCCTTTGCTTTGGTCGACGCCACCAGCCATGCCACCTACTGATCCATACCATCCGTTTCATGTGGGACACACTATAGAGGACGTTTTGATGTCCTTCGTTCATCAGCACGAGTCACACACGCAGCGTCTCCAGGAGCTCGAGAGAGCTCAGCTGCCATCAAGTTCATGCCATGGTCAGATACACTCTCCTCTTCAGCCATGTCGATCATTACCCCCAGATTTTGCTGCTCGTCTCTTTACATTAGAGCAGCAGGTTGCCTCTGTCATTCGCACTCAGCAGGTTATGGAGGAGGACTGGCTTTAGCTACGCCGCTTGCTTTACACTTACTTTCCCCCTCCTCCACCGCCATCTGTATAGAGCTCATCAGTACTGCTTGTGTAGACGTTGGTGAGAGGACCGCGATTGCTTTTGGTTACATAGCCTTTTGGAGACTACATGATGATACTGACTTTTGACACATACTTGATGTATTTGATGTATTTGACACTGATTTGATATAGCTTTTGGACAGGGGTGATGTAGCCCCTAGTTGATTGATGTATGTATGACACAGTGATGTACTGATACACTTACGTTGTGGTCTCGATATATATGGCAATCGCAGTATTCTCATCATATTTGATTCGCTTGATTTCTTATTTACATTTTTATGACATGGGATGTTGTGTGTATATTTTTGTGACATGGGATGTTGTGTGATTAGTATTTGTGAAGTATTGATAACATGAGGTGTTATGTGCTATAACTATTACTATATACGTACACGTTACTATGGCCTGACCGACGTAAACACATCTTTAGAAGATGCCGCCAAGACGTCAACCTCAGCCAATGCCTACGACTCAGGACGAACTACAGCAAGTCATTGCTGCTGCTATTGCTCAATATGCTGCCTCTCAAGGAGGAATGAGTGGAAGCAACTCTGGCAACACTGGCAACAACAACAATCCACCTCATGGGTGCACCTACAAACAGTTCTTGGACTGCAAGCCCGTAAACTTCGATGGCACAGGTGGTGCTGTTGCTTTCGTCCGCTGGGCTGAGAAAACCGAATCCGTACTTCGCATGAGCAAATGCGCGCTGGATCAACAAGTCACTTACATCTCAGGGCTATTTTTGGATGGAGCCCTATCATGGTGGAATCTACAAGTCCAAACACTTGGCGAAGCAGCTACTTACGCACTGACTTGGACCGAGCTGAAAGAACTCATGCGCAAGAAGTACTGTTCTCGCGCTGAAATTCAGAGATTGGAGACCGAGTTTTGGCATCTAAAAATGGAAGGTCCTAAGATAGCAGAGTATGTTCAGAGGTTCCACGACTTGTCGCATGTGGTACCCTACATGGTCACACCGGAGTTCAAAAGGATTGAACGCTTCATATGGGGATTAGCTCCTCAAATCATCAGTATGGTGACCTCCTCCAAACCTGCAACTATCACTGAAGCCATTGATTTGAGCGTGGCTCTTACGGAGGAGGCAATTCGTTTGAACAAGTTTGATGAAGCTGAGCCCAAGAAAAAGGAGACTCATGTGGAGTCATCTGGAGGAAACAAGAGGAAGTTTTCAAACTTCAAACAGGGCACCAGAGTGGTGGTTGAGAAAGGAGAGCAGAACGCGCCAGCGCAAGATACAGCTGGTAGTAAGAAGAAAGGAAAGGGATATATGGGTGCACAACCCAAGTGCAACTCATGCCAACGACATCACTCTGGTCGTTGCAGCCTAAGAGTTTGTGAATCATGTGGGAAGACTGGTCATACGAAGGATTTTTGTTGGGCTAGTGCTGGCCGGGGAGGCCAGGGAGGATCTGGGAATAGAAATAACCATGGTAGTAATGGGAACCGCCCCCAAGGAAATCGTGGAGGTGATGGAAATCGGATCAATCATGCAAACCAAGCGGGCGCCATGAATCGAGATCAGGGAAACAATCAAGCTGGAAATGTTGGTGGGAACGGGCAAAGGCCCGGATGTTTCAACTGCGGTGATGTTGGGCATTACAAGAGGAATTACCCGGAATTGAACCAAGCCCGCGGAAGGGTTTTCAACATAGAATCAAGGGAAGCGCGCCAGGATCCCAATGTTGTCACTGGTACGTTCCCTGTAAACCAACGCTATGCATCCGTTTTATTTGATGCTGGTGCCGATTATAGCTTCGTGTCGTTAGAATTTAAGAATATGCTTGGTTTAGCCGCTAGTAAGTTAGATATTCCGTACTCGATCGAATTAGCGAATGGGAAATTAGTGGAAGCTAATGAAGTGATTCGAGGTTGCGTAATCGAATTGGGAGAGCGTGAGTTCGCTCTAGATCTACTACTAGTCCAGTTGGGAAGCTTTGACGTGGTAGTAGGGATGGATTGGTTATCGAGTAACAAGGCCGAGATAGTTTGTCATGAGAAGGTCGTTCGTATCCCGACCAATGATGGTGAGACCATTGTTGTTCACGGAGAAAAACGTGAGACGCCGTTGAGGATTATTAGCTGCCTGAAGGCAAGAAAGTGGTTGCAAAAGGGATGTGCTGCCTTTCTGGCACACATTGTAGATAAGAAGGCTGCTGAGCCAAAGATCGAAGACATCCCTATCGTGAGGGAATACCCAGAAGTCTTTCCAGAAGATTTGCCTGGCTTGCCGCCTCAAA